>NC_046003.1:2739236-2920397 GCF_010909765.2 Amblyraja radiata | reverse complement strand
ATGTCAACGTCCGTTAACCGCAAGGCCTCGACCCGACTTGACCCGAACTGGAGTAATGTCTCTACTATTTATTTCATTCCACTTACATGTGTTTCCTCTACCTGCTAAATTTTTGTAAGGTGTCCTTGAGACTCTTGAAAGGCGCCCATAAATAAAATGTATTATTATTATTATTATTACACACACACACACACCAGTACACATACCTACACACACACCCCTACACACACACCCCTGGGTGGGTGGGTGGATCGGTAGGTAGGTAGGTAGGTAGGTAGGTAGGTAGGTAGGTAGGTAGGTAGGTAGGTAGGTAGGTAGATAGAGATAACACAAAATTGTGTCATGGTATTAGAATTGATTATAAGTGGACACATGGACAACACATGTCCTGCACCTGATGTGGAGGCACTGACTGCTTGCCTAATTTTCTGAATTTTGTCGGTGAAGAAGGAGGCAAATTCCTTGACCGTGACCCTTTCACTTCGTGGTCGGGAAGAAAGTGATTGAAGCGGGACGTTTCCGGGTTTTATAGTCTCTCCCTCCCCTGCCGCCAGCGGGGGCAGCAGAGAGAATGGGGAATTTTGTAAAAATATTAATATCTCTGTCATTTTTCATCGACGGGAAAAATTCTCGGCACCCATGCGGCGGAGGGGGGCTTTGAGCGAGGTGGCCAAAAATGACGGCCGTAGGTGGCGGCGTTCTCTCGGAAATCGCAGCACAGAAGGCCAAAAGCGGTCAAGAACAGAGATTTAGTAATATAGATATGGACACGCTGATCTGTTTTGTGGTCAATGCCTACTATGTTCTGTTGTGCTGAAGCAAAGCAAGAATTTCATTGTCCTATCAGGGACACATGACAATAAACTCACTTGAACTTGAGTTTCTCCAGCATTTTTGTCTACCTGGTGGAAAGCAAGGATGCAAGATTACAAAGAGACGTTGATCACCTATTAATTATGCCAAAAATGTAAAATGCGCATATGCCTATTTTGTTGCGAGTTTTTTTGAAAATTACCTAATGATGTGAATCATTGAAACACTTTGGGTTGTGTCAGTGGATTGCACCCCATCCTGAATATAATGGCGTGTTTGACAAACTCACCACTACTGTATGGGATATTCTTTGTGACTGCGCTGTAATTATAGAGAGAATGTAGATTGCTTACTTCTTACTAACCAATTGTCGGAAAGACATTGTTGCCATAGAGGGAGTACAGAGAAGGTTCACCAGACTGATTCCTGGGATGGCAGGACTTTCAAATGAAGAAAGACTGGATAGACTCGGCTTGTACTCGCTAGAATTTAGAAGATTGAGGGGGGATCTTATAGAAACATACAAAATTCTTAAGAGGTTGGACAGGCTAGATGCAGGAAGATTATTCCCGATGTTGGGGAAGTCCAGAACAAGCGGTCACACAGTTTAAGGATAAGAGGAAAGTCTTTTAGGACCGAGATGAGAAAATCATTTCTTACACAGATAGTGGTGAATCTGTGGAATTCTCTGCCACAGAAGGTAGTTGAGGCCAGTTCATTGGCTATATTTAAGAGGGAGTTAAATGTGGCCCTTGTGGCTAAAGGGATCAGGGAGTATGGAGGGAAGGCAGGTACAGGATACTGAGTTGGATGATCAGCCATGATCATATTGAATGGTCGAAGGGCCGAATGGCCTCTACTCCTGCACCTATTGTCTATGTTTCTATGCAGTGCTTGTTAGTCGATGCTCCGCCTACTATGCGGTTTATGTTATCAGAAGTCTGCTTAAGTAATTAGCGAGCAATTAGCTAGATAGACCACTCCTGCATCATCTAATGTACTGACGTGTAGTACGCAACGGAACATAACTTCCGCCATTTCAGTAAGCCCGACCCAACTGTCTGTCGCAGTGTAATCCGTGTTGCGGGGGAACAATTTGTGTTTACTATGTTTACAGTATCTTTGCTTGGACACTATGTCATATTATGTTGGTCATTAGTCTGAGTAGCTGCTAGTTAATGTAACACCATGCAGATGAATGCTGTGAGTGAGTGGACTTTAATAAACGTGTTGTACCTTGACGTGCGTACGACTCGACTCATCACGAGCAGTACAGCACAAGAATGGACACTTCAGCCCACAATATTTGTGCATGGAAACATTTGAGTATCGGCTGAAGTTACCCACTCATCCATACCTCTCCCTACCTTGTACTCTTGCTCACTGAAATATCTCTCGTATGCTAGAACGAAGACGACATTCTCCACCGCCTCCTGAGTCGCCACTTCCAGCCTCTTGCGGTAATGATTTGTCAATTCCAGCAGCTGCGAATCATCACACCTTCCCAGGAGCTCCGTCATCGAAGGAATTCGAGGAGCTGTGATGAATCAAAATAATGGAATAATCAAGGGTTGTCTGTTTTCCACCACGGATAAGTGTCACCACCCCACTCTGCTAAAAGGCAGACCAGATGATGGAGATGAGGCGCTCCGATCAGCGGGTTGCTGTCAGGCCACGAGCCGGATCTACCTGCACACTGCACAGAGGGAGACCCGGCTGTGATCCTCGACTTGCCCTGACAATGGTCCCCAGGCTGTTGCTGTAACTTACTCCCTGCGGCATCTAAACAATGCGCTAACTCACAACAATTGTCCCTCCCCCACTGTTCAATCCCACGGGTGCATTCTCTTCTTGATTCTGGATGGACACAATGTCGACACTTTTTAACAGAATACACCGTTGTGACATTAAACGCGACTTATTCTCGCACCTTTTTTAAAAACCGCGGGACAATTTCAGCGCTGGAGTAAAATAAAAATCGTCTTCTAACGCTGTCAACGGGACGGATCTCACGTACGGGACAAAGCAAGGTAAGTCATCTATTTAACATATAAACTTGCTTCTTAGGATGCCTTTAATCAAAATTTCACGTTGCGAAAATGTGATTTGGGCCCCATACGAACTGGCAGTGTTTTTCCTGCCGATATGGGGTTCAAATTCACCGCAACCGCAACGTACCAATCAATCGCATTCCACAAAAACCCACTCGCAAGATGATTTAAATGGCCATTAATTGGACACTATTTAAAAATGTTGACCTTTTCTTAAGAAATGGATAGATGTTTAGATCTAGTAATTGAATTTTGTAATTAGCTGCAATTAGATAACTAACTAATTATATCCTTTAATTTCAGGTCATCCAAGTGAGATTGTTTCATATTTGTTTCAGAATGCTTCAATGTATAATAACTGCAATTTTCATTCAGTTCTCTTAATTTTTAAGAAAGTTATGGGCTCGATCACGGCTTTTGAGTTAAGTCAATGGAAAAGCAATAGGGAACAAGATGCTAATTTCCGAGTATGAAAATGGCCATAACTTTTTTAATACTGAAGATATGAAAGTGAATTAGGTGTCAAATTAAACTTCATGTTATGCTTTATCTGATGGGACTTGATTGTGGAAGTCGGGTTAAGCGTAAGAGACATGTACCCAACTTCAGAATTCCAAACGTGAAGCAAAATGAAGGTAAAGAGAAACGAGAGCTGAACGGCCAACAACAGCTAAAGTGCTTGGCGAACATTGGCCGTGCAGATATCGGAATTGTAAATATTGGGAAATATCGCGTTTGCTCACTGCATTTCATCAACAGTAAGGCATTATTTGTGTTTTTTCTTGATTCCTTTGGTATCTAAAAACTCTCAGAAGTGATAAATCTGGTTGTAAAATTTTATCACTTCTGAAACTTTTAGATGCCAAAGGAATCAAGAAAAAACACAAATAATGCCTTGTTGTTGATGAAATGCAGTGAGCAAACGGCGAATGTTCGCCAAGCACTCGGGCTGGTGTTGTCCCTTCAGCTCTCGCTTCTGTCTACCGTCATTTCTCCTCGCTTTTGGAATTCTGAAGTAGGCTAAATGCCTCTCAAGCTTATCCCGATTTCCATAATTATTTACAGCGCAAAAATTGACCATTTCGGCAGGTTTTAACGGGCCCGCTACGCTGGAAACACTGGTGAGTGCCTACCTGCAGTTCATCGCTTGTACTCCACTTGGAGTAGCGTAGCAACAGTACGGGTCATGGGTCCTGACCCGACTGCCGTGAAACCTCCCTATAGGAGCAAATTCAAAATGTAAGTTACATTAAACAATTAACGTATATGTAAGAAAAGCAATTTCAGTCTAAATCAGCGCGACGTTTTTAAACAGTTATGTAATCATCTTGTTAAAAAGGATTATTCAAATATAAATAAATATTGAAAATTATGTCCACGTTTGAAAAAGAAAATAGAAAGGAGAGCACTTTTACATTAAACAATTAATTTTTACAAAATGTATTTACTTATTGCTTATTTTTGATTTTTAAAACCCCCACTGCCCTGTCTTCTTTTTCAAACGTTGCCGTTATTGACTTTTCCGTTTTATATCCCCGCTACGATCTATCCTCAAAGTCACGAGTATGCGGATCGGCGGCGAGATTTTCCAGGCGAGTGCCCTCGAGCATGAAGGGCGAAGACATTCGCTGAAGTTTAGAAGGATGAGGGGAGAGATCATATAGAAACATATAAAATTATAAAAGGACTGGACAAGCTAGATGCAGGAAACATGTTCCCAATGTTGGGGCCAGGGGCCACACAGTCTTAGAATAAAGGGGAGGTCATTTAAGACTGAGGTGAGGAAAAACTTTTTCACCCAGAGAGTTGTGAATCTGTGGCCATTTGGGACTGAGATGAGGAGAAGCTTTTCTGTCCAGAGAGTTGTGAATTAAAAAAATGGTTTAAATCGAAATAATGAATGTAATCGAAAAATAAAGATTTTCAAAACAGCAACAAGAAAAACAGTGTTTTTTTATAGATAGTGAATGTGATCGAAAAATAAAAAGATTTTCAAAACAAAAAGCAAAAAAAGGGCAGAAAGCCCAGTGTTTTTATAGATAGATGGCTTATAAGTGGTTTAAATCGAAATAATGAATGAAATCGAAGAATAAAAAGATTTTCAAAACAGCAACAAAAAACCCAGTGTTTTTATAATGAATGTAATCGAAAAATAAAGATTTTCAAAACAAACAAAAAGTCTGAAAAACCCAGTGTTTGTATCGATAGTCGGCTTAAAAAATGGTTTAAATCGAAATAATGAATGAAATCCAAAATAAA
Source organism: Amblyraja radiata (assembly GCF_010909765.2). NCBI lineage: Eukaryota > Metazoa > Chordata > Chondrichthyes > Rajiformes > Rajidae > Amblyraja > Amblyraja radiata. The sequence continues at coordinate 2,915,274 of NC_046003.1, read as the reverse complement.
AAGATTTTCAAAACAAACGTGTCAAATGAAAACTAAAAAGCGGCAGAAATGCAGCATCGTGTTGAAGGGGGAGAGAGATAAGGGAGAGAGGGGAGGAGAGGAAGAAGCAGGGGGAAGGGAGAGGGAAGGAAGAGGGGAGGAGAAGGGAGAGGGAAGGAAGAGAGAGAGAGGGGAAAGGAAGACGGGGAAAGAAGGAAGATGGAGGGAAGAGAGTGAGAGGGGGAAGGAGGAGGGAAGGGGAGAGGAGAGAGGGGGAAGGAGGAGGATGGAGAGAAGAAGGAGGAAGAGAGTGATGTAAGTGAAGGTGGATGTGGGGAAGTGAATGAATGAATGAATGAATGAAACGAGCGACCGTTGGTGGAGAATGTTCTGGAATCTTCTGCCCGGCGGGAAATAACGCGCGACGGCGACGGTTGAGGGGACGTGGATCGGGCGGGAAATAACGCGCAGGCGGGCGCCGACAGTTGGTCCGGACTGGAATGTTCTGGAATGTGCGCGGGGGGGGGGGGGGGGGGTTGTGTGTTGACGTCACTGGGCCTGGCTCGCTCGCACCGTTGCCCGGGGCCGGGAGCGCGTGTGAGCGACAGCTTGAAGCCGGGAGCGGGTGCGCGCGTCGACAGCTGGTCTGGGGGGGGGGGGGGGGGGGGGGGTCGACGCTCTCTCTCTCCCTCACGGGTTTGATTTAAACGGCTGTCAGTTATCAGCGGCTGCTCGCGGGAAACGGCACGAGGCCGAGTGACGTCAACACCTCCAGAACATTCCGGCCCGAACAACTGTCGACGCGCGCGCGCTCCCGGCCTGAGTTGTGTTGCCCGGATCCCGGGTGGGAGCGGGAGCCCACGGTGTCAATGCAGCAGCTATTTGTCTGCTACTGCTTCACTTTACCATCGCTCACAGCTGTCAGCTTAGGAGCGGTTAACAGCGGCGATCAACGGTTAGTAGGGGCGGGGAAGTCAGGGGAGGGGGGGCGAGTGTAACACAGTTGTGGGGCCCGGGGGCGAGTGTATTACAGTTGTGTGTGGGGCCCGGGAGCGAGTGTAATACAGTTGTGGGGCCCGGGGGCGAGTGTAATACAGTTGTGTGTGGGGCCCGGGAGCGAGTGTAATACAGTTGTGGGGCCCGGAACCGAGTGTAATACAGTTGTGGGGCCCAGGAGCGAGTGTATTACAGTTGTGGGGCCCAGGAGCGAGTGTAATACAGTTGTGGGGGCCGGGAGCGAGTGTAATACAGTTGTGGGGCCCGGGAGCGAGTGTAATACAGTTGTGGGGCCCAGGAGCGAGTGTAATACAGTTGTGGGGGCCGGGAGCGAGTGTAATACAGTTGTGGGGCCCGGGAGCGAGTGTAATACAGTTGTGGGGCCCAGGAGCGAGTGTATTACAGTTGTGGGGCCCAGGAGCGAGTGTAATACAGTTGTGGGGCCCGGGAGCGAGTGTAATACAGTTGTGGGGCCCAGGAGCGAGTGTAATACAGTTGTGGGGCCCGGGAGCGAGTGTAATGCAGTTGTGGGGCCCGGGAGCGAGTGTAATACAGTTGTGGGGCCCGGGAGCGAGAGTAATACAGTTGTGGGGCCCGGGAGCGAGTGATATACAGTTGTGGGGCCCGGGAGCGAGTGTAATACAGTTGTGGGGCCCGGGAGCGAGTGTATACAGTTGTGGGGCCCAGGAGCGAGTGTATTACAGTTGTGGGGCCCGGGAGCGAGTGTAATACAGTTGTGGGGCCCGGGAGCGAGTGTAATACAGTTGTGGGGCCCGGGAGCGAGTGTAATACAGTTGTGGGGCCCGGGAGTGCATGATTGGGGAGGCGGGGCCCGCGCGCTGCATATTCCCGCCGTCGAGCGGCCGTTGAGAACGCGCACGCGCGAGGGTCGATTGTTGGCGCCAATTTGAAGGGCGGCCTCGACACCGTCATGGTGTTGCTCCACTAGATCTACAGCTCACTGTTCTGCTGTAAATTATCTGTCTTGCTTCACCTTCCCCAATCACACTGAAGGTGAGGAAATATTATTGTTTTCTGTCGAAATTAGGGGAGAGGAGAAGGGGGAGGGGGAGAGGAGAAGGGGGGGAGAGGGGGAGGGGGAGAGGAGAAGGGAGGAGAGGAGAAGGGGGGAGAGGGGGAGAGGAGAAGGGGGGAGGGGAGAGGAGAAGTGGTGAGGGGAGTGGAGGAGGTGGAGTGGAGAAGGGGGTAGTGGAGAAGGGGGTGAGGGGGAGGGGGAGTGTAGAAGGGGGGAGAGGAGAGGAGAAGGAGGTAGGGGGAGTGGAGAAGGGGGGGGGGAGAGGAGAAGGAGGGGAAGGGGAGGGGATGGGGGAGGAGGAGAAGGGGGCAGGTATAGAAAAGGGGGCGGGTATAGAAAAGGGGGTAGGTAGAGAAGGGGGGTAGGGAGAGAGGAGGGGGGATAGAGTTGAGTAGGAGGAGGGGGTAAATAGGGAGGGGGTAGAGGGGATACAGTGCGTCTCCGTTGCTCTGTTTCTGTATCTTTGACTATAATCACCACCACTGGATGTCACAAACGTATCCTACACCCACTGGGGACAATGTTTACATTCACCAAGCCAATTAACCTACAAACCTGCACGTCTTTGGAATGTGGGAGGAAACCGGAGATCTGGGAGAAAACCCACGCAGATCACAGGGAGAACGTGCAAACTCCGTACAGACGGCACCCGTAGTCGGGATCGAACCCGGGTCTCCAGCGCTGCATTTTGCTGTAAGGCAGCAACTCTACCGCTGCGCCACCGTGAATCCCTGGGGAGAGTGGCGCCGTTTGTCAACCGGGTCCCCGCTCATCAGTGAAGGGGTTCCTGCGGCCACAGCCGTCCGGTGACGCCCCGAGTTTATGCATCACCGGGCAGAGAGGGGTCTGCTGTGGGGAGCAGCAGAATGAGGCCAGTCGGCCCATCTAGTCTACTCCGCCATTCAATCATGGTTAGACACAAAAGCTGGAGTAACTCAGCGGGACAGGCAGCATCTCTGGAGAGAAGGAATGGGTGATGTTTCGCGTCGAGACCCTTCTTCAGTCTGGTTACGGATAAGGGAAACGAAAGATATAGACAATGATTTATTTCTTAGGCTCAATCATGGCTGATCTATGTCTCCCTCTCAACCACATTCTCCTGCCTTCTCCCCATAACCCTGACACCCGTCCGAATGAAGAACCTGTCAATCTCCGCTTTAAAAAATACCTAATGACAGACGTCTGCGGCAATGAATCCCACAGATTCACCACCCTCCAGCTCAAGAAATTCCTCGTCATCTCCATTCTAAGGTACGTCGTTTAATTCTGAGGCTGTGCCCTCTGGTCCTAGACTATCCCACTGGTGGAAACATCCTCTCCACATCTACTCTGTCCAGGTCTTTCACTGTTTGATGAGGTGTGGGTGGTGCAGAGAGGGTTCATGAGGATGGGGATGGAGTTTGTAGGGTGCAGAGAGGGATGAGGGGGTGGGGATGGAATATGTAGAATGGATTCAGGTGCCTGGAGATGTGGAGTAGATGGTGCAAAGATGATTCATGAATGTGCGGATGGGGTGTGGAGAGTGCAGAGTGGCTTCAGGAGAGCCGGGGTGGAGTGTGGAGGGTGCAGAGAGGGTTTGGGAGTGAGGGGAGAAGGTGCAGAGTGTGTAGAGAGAGTTTGGAAGGGGCGTGGAGGGTGTAGAGATGGTTTGGGAGGGAGGAGGATGGGGTGTGGAGGATGTAGAGAGGGTTCAGTAGGGTGGAGATTAGGTGTGGAGTGTTCAGGAGGGTGTGGAGGGTGCAGAGAGGGTTCAGGATGGGGTGCGGAGGGTGAGGATGGGATGTGGAGAGGGTTCAGGAGGGTGTAGTGGGGAAGGTTCAGGAGGTTGTGGAGGGTGTCGAGAGGGCTCAGCAGGGTGGGTGGGTGACAGCATGGTGCCAGATGGGGTGACTGAAATGTGAGACTATCCTCGCCAGCAGACAATGAAGCAGCAATGCTGTATTCTGTGAATGTTTTTATACTATTATTCAATGAACATGGTGCCTTGCTGCAGCAGCACCAAGAATATTAGATAACATTTATTGACATTAATAAGGAATAATATTGCATCAAGTTTCATCAGACTGATGTTGCCGTGTGTAGCGAGACCGATGCTCAGCCTCTGTTCTTTAATGTTTAGATGAATGAGGGGTGAGCTGAATGAAATGTCCATAAATTAAATATATGCCGGGTGTTATGTTATGCTGCATGTAAGAATATAATTGTTCCATTGTACATGTGAGAATTTAACACTCATAACTCCTGGTTATTCCCTGAGTGAAGAGTCCAGATCCAGGGTCAGAATCTGTGACTGGGGTGGTGGTCGGTGCAGGGCCGACCCTAGGCCGATTGGACCGATTTTTCCAAATTGGGCCCCGCGCCCAATGGGGGCCCCGCGTTAATTTCCCGTATTTCATATGGAAATACAAATTCGCTATGTTAAATAAAGATTTTTTTTTAAATCGCCATACGGATTTTTTTACAAAACGAACATGGATTACAAACGATTCCTCAGTAAATGCGTTATCTTGTGTCACTCGCTGCTGCCGGAGCAGACCCGGGGGGGGGGAGGGAGGGGGAGTTTACAGGGCAGCAAGCCCCAGCACCGCAGCGAACTCAGCCGTGAGTATTGAACGCTAAACGCCGGGAGCGGGCAGGCGGGCCGTGTGTGAGTGGGGGGGGGGTTGCAAAGTTTGCAAACCACTCGTTTTCAGTTAAGAGGTGGATACGATTACTGTCAATACGAGCAGCTCATGGAGCAGAGTCAGAATGAGAAACAATGCTCGGCTCCCACACACACACTCGTGGAGTGAACTGTCGATATAAACGTGGCTGGGGGAGGGAGAGAGAGAGAGAATTTGAGAGAGGAAGGGGAGAGAGAGAGATGGGGGGAGAGAGAGGGGGATATTGGAGAGAAGAGAGAGAGGAAGGATAGAGGGAGGGGGGAGAGGAGGGGGAGAGAGCGTGGGGAGAGGAGGGGGGAGAGAGCGGGGGGAGAAAGCGGGAGGGAGCTCCCTTCTGCTTCACCAGCACTGTTGGCTGCCCTTTGTGAGGTGATTGGAGACCAAAACCAGTTACCCTTTAGATCTCCCTCTCACTACCTCCCTCCCCCTCCCCTTGCCTCCTTCTTTAGAGAGGGGGGGGGGAGGATGAGGGAAGGAAGGGGGGAGAGGGCGGAGGGGAGAGAGGAGTGTGCCTTGCTTGGTGGAGAAGAGGGATGTGGGAACGCTGTACGCAGGTGGTGACCCACTCTCACACTGGGATCCCCCCTGTCATTGCGCAGTCTATCTGACTCCCTGCATCCCCCCCCCCTCTATGGAGCGAAGGAAATATGCAACGTTTCGGGTTGAAACCCTTCTTTAGACCCGGCCCGAAACGTTGGCTATTTCCGTCGCTCCATAGACGCTGCCTCACACCCGCTGAGTTCCTCCAACATTTCTGTCTGCCTTCGATTTTCCAGCATCTACAGTTAATTCTTAGACGTTTTGCGGCTGCATCTGCGGTTACTTTCTGTTGGGGGGGGGGGGGGGAGAGTCCTGGCCCGTGGTGGCTCCTGATAAGTGAAGTGTTCCCTCCGCGGGTGCTGCCTTGCCCGCTGAGTTCCTCCAGCACTCTGTGTTTTTTGTTTGGCTCTGAAGTTGAAGGTGGATCCCCCTGTGTCTACCTTCAACTCCCTGTCTGTGGTGGCTCAGCGGGACGGGTAGAGGCTCTGGGGAGAGGGTTGCGGTTCAGGTCGAGACCCTTCTTCAGACAATCACAAATACTCTAACCGACGAGAGTTCAGTTCAGTCTAAAGAAGGGTCTTTTCTGCAGAGTCGCTGCCAGAGGTGAGCGGGCCGGCAGAAGGTGCTGAGATGGCAGTCGGTTCCGCTGTCCGGTGATGGAGGCCGCTCGTAGCCACGCGAGCTGCTTCTCTCCCCGGAGCGCCGCGGCAGCGGTGAGTGAGTGTTACTGGCATAAACCCCGACCCTCTCCTTCTCAACGCTCCTTCCCTGCTCGCAACTTTACCCCTGGCTAGACTCCCCACATGCTGTGAAAGGAACTCTCCCCCGAATTGTCATGTTACTCACGACACGTGACTCAACCATAATTATTTATTTATATTTTTCTACGAAAATGTTTCCCAATTGGGCCCCGCACCTCCGAAGGCCGGCCCTGTGTCGGTGTGTTTCTGGGGTGGCTTGTTTCTGACTCTGAGGAACGGTGGAACAATGCAGGGCTGTCCAGCTCCACCCAGTGTAAATGTGCTTGGGGTTCCTGTCTTCATCACTCTGTCTACCAATGGTACCTCCACCCCCCAGGTACCGTTGGTCATTTGTGGTTTCAATACATTGAGGACAGAGGAAGCCAATTATTCGACCCACAGTGTCTTTGCCGGTTGTGCACGAGTTCATCGGTCAGATCCCACCTTCTGGTAACCAGTCTTCAAGCATACATTTTAGTGTATAAGTTTCTTCAAAGGTAATTTTGGCTGTGTTCCAGATCTGTACTGATCCTCTGGTGGGAAAAACGTTTCACCAGGTCTACAATCTTTCAGCTAATTCCTGTATCACCGTGGCACCCTGTATTCGACCGGATTACTCAGGGAAAGTGGTCATCCTCCTTTCGTCCCTCATCTCATTACTCTATACTAGGGATAGAGTAATAGACCGCGTTAGGAACCTGGAGCAGCAACTCGATGACCTCTGTCTGCTCAGGGAGAGCGAGGAGGTCCTAGAAAGTAGTTACAGGGAAGTGGTCACTCCAAGACCACGGGAGACAGAAAACTGGGTCACAGTTAGGAAGGGCAATGGGCAGAGGCAGGGACTGGTGAGTACCCCGGTGGCTGTACACCTTGAAAATAAGTACTCGTGTTTGAGTAAGGGTGGGGGAGACAGCCTACCTGGGGGCAGCGACAGCGGCCGGGCCTCTGGCACAAAGACCGGTCCTGTTGCTCAGAAGGGTAAGGAAAAGAAGAGGAGGGCAATTGTAATAGGGGACTCTATAGTCAGGGGGTCGGATAGGCGATTCTGTGGACGCAGACAGGAGTCCCGGATGGTAGTTTGCCTCCCTGGTGCCAGGGTCAGGGATGTGTCTGAACGTGTCCAAGAAATCCTGAAATGGGAGGGAGAGGAGCCTGAGGTTGTGGTGCATATAGGTACCAACGACATAGGTAAAAAAAGAGAAGAGGTCCTGAATGAAGAATTTAGGGAGTTAGGTAGAGAGTTAAGGAGAAGGACTGGAAAGGTAACAATCTCAGGATTACTGCCTGTGCCACGCGACAGTGAGAGTAGGAATGGAGCGAGGTAGAGGATAAATGCGTGGATGAGGGACTGGTGCAGTGGGTATGGATTCAAGTTTCTGGATCATTGGGACCTCTTTTGGGGAAGGTGCGACCTGTACAGAAAGGACGGGTTGCACTTGAACTCAAGGGGGACCAATATCCTGGCGGGGAGATTTGCAAAGGCTACTGGGGAGACTTTAAACTAGTATGGTTGGGGGGAGGGACTCAAATTGGGAAAGCTAGCAGTCAGTGTGTGAAGCAGGGGGTAGAGAATGGTAGCACTCTGACCCAAAATGTAGGGGAGAGAGAAGAAAAAGAAAATAATCAGAATAAGAGAGGGTGGGTTTCTTAAATGTGTATATTTTAATGCTAGGAGCATTGTAAGAAAAGTGGATGAACTTAGAGCCTGGATTGACACCTGGAAGTATGATGTTGTGGCGATCAGTGAAACATGGTTGCAGGAGGGCTGTGATTGGAAACTAAATATTCCAGGATTTCGTTGCTTTAGGTGTGATAGAATTGGAGGGGCAAGAGGCGGAGGTGTTGCATTGCTTATCAGGGAAGATATTACAGCAGTGCTTTGGCAGGATAGATTAGAGGGCTCATCTAGGGAGGCTATTTGGGTGGAACTGAGAAATGGGAAAGGGGTAGCAACACTTATAGGGGTGTATTATAGACCGCCAAATGGGGAGCGAGAATTGGAAGAGCAAATATGTAAGGAGATTGCAGATATTAGTAGTAAGCACAAGGTAGTGATTGTGGGAGATTTCAATTTTCCACACATAGACTGGGAAACACATTCTGTAAATGGGCTGGATGGGTTGGAGTTTGTAAAATGTGTGCAGGATAGTTTTTTGCAACAATACATAGAAGTACCTACTAGAGAAGGGGCGGTACTGGACCTCCTGTTAGGAAATGAGATGGGTCAGGTGGCAGAGGTATGCGTTGGGGAACAGTTCGGGTCCAGTGATCACAATACCATTAGTTTCAATATAATTATGGAGAGGGACAAAACTGGACCTAGGGTTGAGATTTTTGATTGGAGAAAGGCTAACTTTGAGGAGATGCGAAAGGATTTAAAAGGAGTAAATTGGGACAGTTTATTTTATGGGAAAGATGTGGAAGAGAAATGGAACACATTTAAAGGTGAAATTTTAAGAGTACAGAATCTTTATGTCCCTGTTCGGTTGAAAGGAAATCGTAAAAATTGTAAAGAGCCATGGTTTTCAAGGGAAATTGGACACTTGGTTCGGAAAAAGAGGGAGATCTACAATAGTTATAGGCAGCATGGAGTAAATGAGGTGCTTGAGGAGTATAAAGAATGTAAAAAGAATCTTAAGAAAGAAATTAGAAAAGCTAAAAGAAGATATGAGGTTGCTTTGGCAAGTAAGGTAAAAGTAAATCCGAAGGGTTTCTACCGCTATATTAATAGCAAAAGGATAACGAGGGATAAAATTGGTCCATTAGAGAGTCAGAGTGGCCAACTATCTGCAGAGCCAAAAGAGATGGGGGAGATATTGAACAGTTTCTTTTCTTCGGTATTCACCAAGGAGAAGGATATTGAATTATGTGAGGTAAGGGAAACAAGTAGAGTAGCTATGGAAACTATGAGGATCAAAGAAGAGGAAGTACTGACACTTTTGAGAAATATAAAAGTGGATAAGTCTCCAGGTCCGGACAGGATATTCCCTAGGACATTGAGGGAAGTTAGTGTAGAAATAGCAGGGGCTATGGCAGAAATATTTCAAATGTCATTAGAAACGGGAATAGCGCCGGAGGATTGGCGTACTGCGCATGTTGTTCCATTGTTTAAAAAGGGGTCTAAGAGTAAACCTAGCAATTATAGACCTGTTAGTTTGACGTCAGTGGTGGGCAAATTAATGGAAAGAATACTTAGAGATAATATATATAAGCATCTGGATAAACAGGGTCTGATTAGGAACAGTCAACATGGATTTGTGCCTGGAAGGTCATGTTTAACTAATCTTCTTGAATTTTTTGAAGATGTTACTCGGGAAATTGATGAGGGTAAAGCAGTGGATGTTGTGTATATGGACTTCAGTAAGGCCTTTGACAAGGTTCCTCATGGAAGGTTGGTTAAGAAGGTTCAATGGTTGGGTATTAATGGTGGAGTAGCAAGATGGATTCAACAGTGGCTGAATGGGAGATGCCAGAGAGTAATGGTGGATGGTTGTTTGTCAGGTTGGAGGCCAGTGACGAGTGGGGTGCCACAGGGATCTGTGTTGGGTCCACTGTTGTTTGTCATGTACATCAATGATCTGGACGATGGTGTGGTAAATTGGATTAGTAAGTATGCAGATGATACTAAGATAGGTGGGGTTGCGGGTAATGAAGTAGAGTTTCAAAGTCTACAGAGAGATTTATGCCAGTTGGAAGGGTGGGCTGAAAGATGGCAGATGGAGTTTAATGCTGATAAGTGTGAGGTGCTACATCTTGGCAGGACAAATCAAAATAGGACGTACATGGTAAATGGTAGGGAATTGAAGAATGTAGGTGAACAGAGGGATCTGGGAATAACTGTGCACAGTTCCATGAAAGTGGAATCTCATGTAGATAGGGTGGTAAAGAAAGCTTTTGGTGTGCTGGCCTTTATAAATCAGAGCATTGAGTATAGAAGTTGGGATGTAATGTTAAAATTGTACAAGGCATTGGTGAGGCCAATTCTGGAGTATGGTGTACAATTTTGGTCGCCTAATTATAGGAAGGATGTCAACAAAATAGAGAGAGTACAGAGGAGATTTACTAGAATGTTGCCTGGGTTTCAGCAACTAAGTTACAGAGAAAGGTTGAACAAGTTAGGGCTTTATTCTTTGGAGCGCAGAAGGTTAAGGGGGGACTTGATAGAGGTTTTTAAAATGATGAGAGGGATAGACATAGTTGACGTGGATAAGCTTTTCCCACTGAGAGTAGGGAAGATTCAAACAAGGGGACATGACTTGAGAATTAAGGGACTGAAGTTTAGGGGTAACATGAGGGGGAACTTCTTTACTCAGAGAGCGGTAGCTGTGTGGAATGAGCTTCCAGTGAAGGTGGTGGAGGCAGGTTCGTTTTTATCATTTAAAAATAAATTGGATAGTTATATGGATGGGAAAGGAATGGAGGGTTATGGTCTGAGCGCAGGTATATGGGACTAGGGGAGATTATGTGTTCGGCACGGACTAGAGGGGTCGAGATGCCTGTTTCCGTGCTGTAATTGTTATATGGTTATATGGTTATATGGTTATACAGCTCAATTGATGTTCTCGTGAAATTTAGCCTTTCCAATAATTAATCAAAGTTCCAAATACAGTTAATAATTTCCAGACTTATTCCAATTAACCACCTAACAGCCTATGAGTTTGACAATTGTAACCTTTCTTGGAATTGGAAATGTGTGGTAAATATTTGAGTTGTGTTTACGTGTCGGAACAGCATTTGTTTTATTTGAGCAGAAGTTGTGAGTAGCCAGCCAATTCCAACCATGACATGTGACACGATCTGTTGTGGAGAGAGTTCACCATTTGAATTCATCGATATTTTAAAGTCGAGGTGGTGTGCAACCTAAATGGGAACTTGAGGCTGTGTTTTCCGGTTTGATTTCAAACCTGCAGCGTCTGTGGGTTTAATTTTAGACCTGATTTTAGGTCTAGATTTTAGAACTCCGGGCGGGGAGACTCTTGGGCCGGGGAGCGAGGAGAGGACAGCAAGTTGCCATCGGTGACTGGGGTATTTGTCCACCAGTCCCCAGTGGACGGGTGTAATCTTGGGGAGAGACTTCGGTTACATTTCTCCATTGAATTTGATTTGCTCTTGTCAGGACATTGAATTTATTGTTGTGAGTAAGTGTGTCCCAGTGATAGTTTGAAGCAGAAAAGTCATGTTTAGCAACAGTTGTGTTTTGTCATTGGATGACTTTGTGTAGATGCTGCACATCACATAGACTTGTATAGAGTTGGAACTAACAGTTGATGTGGTGAATGCGCTGAGCAGTCTGGTGGAGTCAAAGCAAATGTCGAGTTTGTTTTACATTTACAAAATGGCTGAACGTTCAGGGAACTATTTCATAATGAAACCGTCAACTTGTGATTTCCAGTTTCAGTGATTTTTGCTGATAAAACTTCCTCAATTGCCAGAGTAAAGGCCGTTCTGAGCCTTCTGTAAGGAGGGTTGCACATTTTTTATCGTCCTCTGGTCAGGTCTAAGACTGAGTGATCTTCGGAGAAGGTGCAGTAGAATGATAGTAAGAGGAAAGGATACTGAGGATTTCGGATTCGCAAGAGAACGCATGTTGTACATGTCAGTTCTCATTTCATTATTTAAATATGGGTATGTGAGTGGAAGTATAACATTTACACAAATCTATTGACCATTGTAGGATGACGCGTGATATTTGCAACCAGTTTTTTGGGCATGGAATTTGTAAAAATATTGCTGTTCCAGACGATCTGAAAGATAAAGAGAAAATGCTGACATGCTAGAAACACTCAGCAGTTTAAACATCATTTGTTTACAGTCCCAGTTCTGATAATGGATCATTCACCATTGCACTTCCACTGTTTTCTGCACACACTATTTTAATCAATAAAGTAAATACACATTGTCTTTATTATACTGGTAACAAATGGTAATCAAAAGGACCTGGCCAGATCACACACAACGATAAGATAAACAAATGAGTTTGATTTAGATGCTGGTGGTTGTTTAAAGGTAGGGAGAGATCACCTGTCCACAGTTGGGATAGTTCAGTGCTAGAAGTAGCACCATTTAATGCAGAATTGTATCTTTCAGCTATGATAATAGGGAACGTCTGCAAGATAGCAAAGGAATCCCTCATAATCCCTGTTTGTTGAGGATGAATCAGTTGGAGAGCTGAATGCTGAGAGGAACAGAGTCAACAGTTCAGTAGTTTTATATGCAACTGCATTTAATACACATAGGCATTGCCATTTTCAAAGTCCAAATCCATTCTGCCCGTGAGCTCTATGCCCTGGTGCAGTTCCTGTGAACCGACCTCCCTCTCCTCACCCATCTTTGTGTCCCGTGGGGTGCCTCCACCTACCTTGAAGGGCCGTAGGCATGAACCCAGTTCACCCTCTTACTGGGCCACTCCTCGCACCTGACGTCTCCAGCTCTCTCCCGTTAACGCCGTCCGATGAACCTTTGGGCGGGTACTGTAGAGATGAGACGGATGATTCTCCTGTGACGTAGGACATTCTTGCTATTGAAGGAGTGCAGCGTAGGTTTACAAGGTTAATTCCCGGAATGGCGGGACTGTCAAATGCTGAGAGAATGGAGCAGCTGGGCTTGTACACTCTGGAGTTTAGAAGGGTGAGAGGGGTCTTATTGAAACATATTAGATTATTAAGGGTTTTAACACACTAGAGGCAGGAAACATGTTCTCGATGTTGGCGGAGTCCAGAACCAGGGGTCACAGTTTACGAATAAGGGGTAAGCCATTTAGAACGGAGATGAGTAAACACTTTTTCACACAGAGAGTTGTGAGTCTGTGGAATTCTCTGCATCAGAGGGCGGTGGAGGCCGGTTCTCTGGATACTTTCAAGAGAGAGCTAAATAGGGCTTGTGTCGGGATATGGGGAAAAACGCAGGAACTGGGTACTGATTGGAGATGATCAGCCATGATCACATTGAATGGCAGTGCTGGCTCGAAGGGCCGAATGGCCTACTCCTGCACCTATTGTCTATTGTCTATTGAAACAATTTTAAAACATATCCGTGCGCAGTCAACACATCCTTGTGGAATTAAGGTGAGACTATCGCAGCTCAGATTTATTGCTGGTCTTTGTTTCCAATCAATATTTATAAAATAAAATGACATTCATATTATCGGCTCAATAATCAGTAGCGTGGGTTTATAATTGTGCTTGCACAGGTGACATGCGTGTTGCTGCTGTTGTCTGTTACAACGCTATGGTTCCCCGCACCTTTACTCTGGATTAAGGACACGGCACCATGGCTGGGAAAGGAGAGAGGTTTACTGGATAGGTCAGTGGCAGTAAAGAATGTAGCGTTGGTAGCAAAGTGGGAATATTGGAATGTGTTTTGGGCGTCACGGTTCAATATACTCCGTCAGTTAATAATGAATCCAAAGTGGATGGAGAACTCACTTCATTTTTCCACTTCTGAAGACATCCGAAAATTAAATGTTGTTGCCACTCCCTCACAGTAACTTCCCGTTCCAGCCTAAGACTTGGATCATTCTAACATAATGTAAAGCAGACAATAATGAAGAATTTAAAAAGCTCCGTGAGTATTTGGCAGAGGAATTAAATATTCACTTTCTGTCGGTTTTCAGGCAAAAGGATGCAATCATCTTCCAGTTCTCTGAGGAGATAACATTTAGAATAAAAAAGCGGGTATTAGATAGTGCCTTGAATTTGGAATTTCAGATGGCTTTGTCGAACGTTGTGTGAGCCCAGATAGTCTATGACCTTGGGAGAACGGGTTCATTGAATCATATATTGTGTGTGTTGGTTCACCAAGGTAAAGTTTTCCTTCATTCAATTGGTGCTTGACAGTTATCTTAATATTGTTCATTCCAGAACCACAGAATTTTGGAATGCTTGTCATCATCATGGCTGAAGGTGGCGATTGGTGAAGGGAATGCAGTGACATCTCCATCAAGTAAACAGAAAGGTTTGTAGTGCCTTCTGTGAAATATAAATGTTGCCCTCGCAACGGGCGTGGTGCTGTTGCAAATACTGAGGTTAATAAAATAAGTGGCAATAGGGAAGGGGCTGAGCAGAGACAATTTACGTCTGCAGGGACAGCACAGTCACATGTGGACGGATGCAGGAACTGTGATAAATCGCCACATTTTTGTTTATGTTATCACAAATGTTGTCAGAATATCAATGTCCAGAATCAAGGTTCATACTGCGCAGAAATGGGCTTTTGACCCACGATGGGTCTGCCAGCCGCCAATCCCTCTACACTCTCACCAATGTCTGCAGATGTGCCGTAGTAAGCATTTTTTCAAGATGCAGCATCACAGCATGGTTTTGTAAGAAGGAAATGCAGATGCTGATTTAAACCGAAGATAGACGCAAAACGCTGGAGTAACTCAGCGGGACAGGCAGCATCTCTGGAGAGAAGGAATGGGTGACGTTTCGGGTCGAGAAGAGGAAGGGTCTCGACCCGAAACGTCACCCATTCCTTCTTTCCAGAGATGGTGCCTGTCCCGCTGAGTTACTCCAGCTTTTTGTGTCTATCTATGGTTTTGTAAGCGCTCAATTCAAGCATCGAGCTGTGAATGTAACTAGACCATCACGTAAACCAACATCCCTCCCATTGACTCTATCTACACTTCCCGCTGCCTTGGCAAGTCCACCATCATAATGGAGGATGAGTCTCACACCGATCACCCCCTATTCTCCCATCTCCCACCAGGCAAGAGATATAGGTGTGAAAACCTCCAGATTCAGTGAGAGTTCCTTGCAAGCTATCAGGCAACTGAACCATCCTCTCACCAGTTAGTGAATGGTTCCATCGGCCCAATTGAAGACCCTCGGACTATCATGAATCACACTTTACTGGAATTAACTTACACTGAATGCCACTCCCATTATCTTGTTCTGTGCCTTGTGGCTGACTAGATTGTATTGCATAGTATTTTCTCTGTCTGGTTAGTACGCGACAAAAACACTTTTCATTGTGCCTTGGCACACGTGACAACAATGAACTAAACTTATCGCATTTCCCAGCGTTCCTGGTTTGTTGTCTACTGCCCATTTACAATTTGAATGCCTATCCAGGTGTTAGCAAAATAATGTGAGAGTACTGACTTCAACACCATCTGAAACATTGTGTCCCAGACTGTGGTCATCCACTGGTGAAAGATTATTCTCGAGATCATCCTGTAAACCTCATAGTCCTGACCTAAATCTATGCCCCCCCCCCCCAGGTCATGGACACGTCGACGATAGAGAAAAGTAGAGAAAAGTATTTTTTGCCCCCGACTTTTCTCATTGCTTTTTCTTCCTCTATCTGATGGCTGCTTGTCCGCCCCAACTTAAATGACCACAAATTCAACCACTCCAGTCTCTGTTGATGATTGAAATATTCATTTCCACGCAATATACTGATTGATCTCCTCTGCATGCTTCCCACAGTATGGAGATCAGAATTGCACACGCTCCTCCAACTTAAGACTTAATCATCTCCCTATAAAAAGTGCCTCCCCGCTGCGATCTAATGACAAGAATGCTAAATGTTGCCTTTGTGTGTACTGCTGACTTTAGGGATCTATGGATTTGTATGGGTGTTTCTCAGTGATCTCCAGGCCCTTGTCATTCATGGTGAATATCCTGATTTTATTTATCCCTCCAACATGCGTCAAATGGCCCTAATCAGGGTTAAATTTGAAATGTAATTTCTCCGCCTAACATGTTGACTAATCATCCACAAATACTGGCTCAAATCAAGTTGCAGCGGAAGAAATGTATAGTCAAGTGATCACTACTTTGGCAGATAACTGAAAGGCCAAAATCAGGAATACCTGAGGCAAAATTATCAGATTATCTCAAAATAACAAGCATTCAAGTTGAAATGGCAATATCTTTCTTTTCCAATGTCTAACTTTCCAATGACATTACTACACGGGCAGGTGATCTTACTCAGATTAAATGAACGAATCTTACAGTCGTTATTCCAGTTTAATTTATTCTTTACTGAAGTAATTGTACAAACAAAGAGATGATTCATAACAGGTAATCGTTATTCTCATACAAGCTGTAACTTTCCGTTCTTTCTCCTCTGTTCTTTCCGCTCTGTTATTCACCCTCTGGTAAAGACTGTGTAATCTCCGCCGCCAGTGACCGATCTGATCTAGTCACTCTCTGGCTACGCTAAATGTAACGTCTTTTAAAAAAAATAATGTTTTTATTAGAAGCATATATATATCGTAGTCACAACACAATTTGTTTATCAATTACGTATTGTTAATAGCTGGGATCCCAGCTATCAGAATAGCTGGGGTCCTCGTTTATCAATTACATATTAACACAGCTTCTATTTGTTTATTTGTATTATAGATAGAAAGAAGGGGGGGGGGGGGAGAGAAGAAAAAATAGGATAAATTACCAATAATACAATTTTGGAGATAGGTCCGTAAATTATAAAGTGTAACTATTCATCCAATCCTGGGTTCAAGTTTCAGTCAAGTTTCCGTGCTGGACCAATTTACCCTTTCAGATAATCAATAAATGGAGACTATATTCTAGCAAATAATTCTGGTTTGTCAATTAAGACAAGTCTAATTTTTTCCTAGTGTAGGGTCTCAGTCATCTCCATAGTCCACATTTTAATTGGGGGGGTTATTGCGTTTTTCCAAAATTTTAATATAAGATTTTTCCCAATTATTATACTATAATCAATGAGATTTCTTTGGCTTGTTGTAAGTTTTAGGCTTTGTTCCGATATTCCTAATATTATTAGTTTTGGATCAGGATCCAATTGGATATTAACAAATTCAGAAATAATTTTTAAAATATCCGTCCAGAAGTTTTTAATTTTTATACAATTTACAAAAGTATGTTTAATTAGCTTCTGAATATTGACATTTGTCACAGATAGGAGAAATATTTGGAAAATTTCAATTTAATTTTGTTTTAGAATAGTGCAGTCTATGTTGTACTTTAAATTGTATTAAAGAATGTCTGGCATTTAACGAGCATTGATGTATATGTTGTAGACTTTCATCCCAAATATCTTTCATTATAGATTGAGCTAGTTCATTTTCCCAGGCTTGTCTATATAATTCCGTCGACCGGACCTCACTATGTAACGTCCTTCGAAGCTTAAAGAGCCTGCCCCCAACTGTTCAAAATAATACTTCTCGAAATAGCTAGACAAAATAATGTGAGCTGCCAACAGTAGCTAGCCTAAATCTAAATGGCCCCAACACAAATTATATTTTGGATACCTGGGGATAACATAGCACCGGACTCTAGGGCAGCTTCTTCCATGATATTATCAAATTTGTGAACTAACCATTCAGAAGCTAGGGATGTATTCCTGTTTTCTCAATTCATCTTTTCACCTATTTACGTCTACCCCATCAATGACATCGCACTTTCTCTAAGGAACTTCTGTGCTGCAATGCTGCGAAATGCATTCTGCACTTTGTATCTCCACCTTTGCTCCATCTGTTCTTGAGTTTCAACTGATTCTATCTGTGTGTGGTATATCTGATCTGTGTGGATTACATGCAAAACCAAGCTTTTCACAGTACTTCGGTAGATGTGACGTGAATGCACGTACAGTTAAAATGAATGGGCGACTGAAGAGTTGGTGCAAGGATCGGAGATTCAGATATTTGGACAATTTGGATCTTTTCAGGGATGGATGTGACCAGGAGACTAACATCTGGTGGGCAGTTTTGAAAGGGCTGCAAAGGAGGGTTTAATTTGCGGGACATAATCAAAAATAGTATTCAGACAGTTTGAACTGAGATGTCAGTTGATGAGCACTTTGTGACCAATGGCTATAATTCAATTAGCTTTGAAACAATATATAAAAGAACAGTTCTGGCCTTAAATGTAAAATTCCAAATTGGGTGGTGGAAGTCCACTTTTGACAATTTGAGATAGGAACAGTCATTGGAATAAGTCGTATGTGGGCAAAGGGACGTCTGAAAGGGGAAGTTTTTAAACTGTGTTAGTGAGATTTCAAGATATGGATGTTATTAGTGAAGTACAAGTAAGGAACCCAGGATAATGAGAGAAATTGAGGCTCTGGTTCTGTAGCGAATGATGGAGTAGAGTATGATCTTCACTAGCCAGCTGCAGGAGTAAGGGGAATGCGAGGAAATCCGCTTGGTGGAGAAAGGGATGGGAGGAAGTCAACCTGGGGTAGTAAGTGATTGGATGTAGCCATCTTTAGGGAGTACGGGATGGGAGTAACCAGCTGGGGAGGGGGCGGGTTAAGTGATTGGAGGTAGCCATCTTGGGGGGAGTAAGGGATGGGAGTAACCAGCTGGGGGGGGGGGTAAGTGTTAGGGCGTAAGTATTTGGAGGTAGCCAGCTTGGGGAAATAAGGCAGGGAGGTAGCCAGCATGGGGGAGTAAGGAAAGGGAGGAAGCCAGCATGAGGGAGTAAAGGATGGGAAATAGCCAACTTGGGGGAGTAACGGATTACTCCAACTTTCAGGAGTAAGGGGAATGTGAGGAAGCCTGCTTGGGGAAGAAAGGGATGGTAGCCAGCTTGGGGAGTAAGGAATGGGAGGTAGCCAGTTTGCAGGAGTAAGGGGAATGTGAGGTAGTCAGGAGTGTGAGGAATGTGAGGAAGCCAGGAGGGGTGGGGGTGTGGGGTGTGGAGGGTGAAGAGAAGGTTCAGGAGGGTGAGGATGGGTTGTGGAGGGTGAAGAGAGGGTTTAGGAGGGGGGGGGGAGTGGGGTGAGGAATATGAGGAATCCAGGAGGGGGGATGGAGTGTGGAGGGTGATGAGAGGGTGCAGGAGGGGAGGATGGGGTGTGGAGGGTAAGAGAGGTTTCAGGAGGGTGGAGTGTGGAAGGTTCAGGAAGCTGTGGAGGGTGTCGAGAGGGCTCAGCAGGGTGTGGACAGGGTGGGTGGGTGACAGCATGGTGCCAGATGGGGTGACTGTGGGAAATGTGAGGGCATCCTCGCCAGCAGACAATGAAGCAGCAATGCTGTATTCTGTGAATGTTTTTTATACTATTATACATGGTGTTTTGCTTCAGCAGCACCAAGAGTATTAGATACCATTTATTGACATAATTAAGGAATAATATTGCATCAAGTCTCATCAGACTGGAGTTTCTGTGTGTAGCGAGTCCAATGCGACACGCTTAGTGTTTGGAGGAATGAGGGGTGACCTGGATTAAATGTCCATAGATGGGATGTATGCCTGAGGAATGGTGGAACAATGGCTGCCCAGCTCCACCCAGTGTAAATGTGCTTGTGGTTCCTGTCTTCATCACTGTGTCTACCAGTGGTACCTCCACCCCCCAGGTACCGTTGGTCATTTGCGGTTTCAATACATTGAGGACAGAGGAAGCCAATTATTCGACCCACAGTGTCTTTGCCGGTTGGGCAAGAGTTCATCGGTCAGATCCCTCCTTCTGTTAACCAATCTTCAAGCACACATTTTAGTGTATAAGTTTCTTCACAGGTAATTTTGGCTGTGTTCCAGATCTGTACTGATCCTGTGGTGGGAGAAACGTTTCACCAGGTCTACAATCTTTCAGCTAATTCCTGTATCACCGTGCTACCGTGTATTCGACCGAATTACTCAGGGAAAGTGGTCCTCCCCCTTTCGTCCCTCAACTCATTACTCTATACAGCTCAATTGATGCTCTCGTGAAATTTAGCCTTTCCAATAATTTATCAAAGTTCCAAATACAGTTAATAATTTACAGACTTATTCCAATTAACCACCTAACAGCCTATGAGTTTGACAATTGTAACCTTTCTTGGAATTGGAAATGTGTGGCAAATGTCTGAGTTGTGTTTACATGTTGGTCCAGCATTTGTTTTTTTAGAGCAGTAGTTTTGAGTAGTCAGCCTGTGGGTATTTGTTTGCAGACCTTCAGCAGCCGTGGGTATTTCAGATTTGCAGCATCTATGGGTTTGATTTCAGATCTTGCTGCAGCAAGCAAGAATTCCGTTGTCCTGTCTGGGGCACATGACAATAAAACTCTCTTGACTCTTGAGATTTGATTTCGGACCTGCCGCTGCAGGTTTTTATTTTATTCCTGCAGCATCTCCGGGTTTAATTTCGTATCTGCAGCAACTGCGGGCCTTTATTTCAGATTTGCAGCATCTGCGGGTTTGCTGAATTTCATTCCCAGTGACATGCTCGGACCCACCCTGATGCCGCAGTGCACATGTGCACAGTCTACAAGTCACCGGATGGGCGGTGCTTCCTTCCATCCTCGCTGCCGACCGACAGACCTGTTGCCGGGTCCCGCGGTGGTGGAGCGGGATCTCGACCCCGACCCCCGGTGGCCGGCTGGGCCCGGGGAGAGAGGAGAGAAGAGAGGGATCGGGGAGAGGAGTGGGGCCCCTGTGACCGTGCGGGCGGGGAGTCTCAGGGCCGGGGAGCGAGGAGAGGACAGCAAGTTGCCATCGGTGAGTATTTGTCCACCAGTCCCCAGTAGACGGGTCTAATATTGGGGAGAGACTTCTGTTACATTTCCCCATTGAATTTGATTTTCTCTTGTCAGGACATTGAATTTATTGTTGTGAGTAAGTGTGTCCCAGTGATAGTTTGAAGCAGAAAAGTCATGTTGAGCAACAGCTGTGTTTTGTCATTGGATGAGTTTGTGTAGATGCTGCACATCACATAGACTTGTATAGAGTTGGAACTAACAGTTGATGTGGTGAATGCGCTGAGCAGTCTGGTGGAGTCAAAGCAAATGTCGGAGTTTGTATTACAGTTACTAAATGGCTGAACGTTCAGGGAACTATTTCATAATGAAACCGTCAACTTGTGATTTCCAGTTTCAGTGATTTTTGCTGATAAAACTTCCTCAATTGCCAGAGTAAAGGCCGTTCTGAGCCTTCTGTAAGGAGGGTTGCACATTTTTTATCGTCCTCTGGTCAGGTCTAAGACTGAGTGATCTTCGGAGAAGGTGCAGTAGAATGATAGTAAGAGGAAAGGATACTGAGGATTTCGGATTCGCAAGAGAACGCATGTTGTACAAGTCAGTTCTCATTTCATTATTCAAATATGGGTATGTGAGTGGAAGTATAACATTTACACAAATCTATTGACCATTGTAGGATGACGCGTGATATTTGCAACCAGTTTTTTGGGCATGGAATTTGTAAAAATATTGCTATTCCAGAAGATCTGAAAGATAAAGAGAAAATGCTGACATGCTAGAAACACTCAGCAGTTTAAACATCATTTGTTTACAGTCCCAGTTCTGATAATGGATCATTCACCATTGCACTTCCACTGTTTTCTGCAATCACTATTTTAATCAATAAAGTAAATACACATTGTCTTTATTATACTGGTAATAAATGGTAATCAAAAGGACCTGGCCAGATCACACACAACGATAAGATAAACAAATGAGTTTGATTTAGATGCTGGTGGTTGTTTAAAGGTAGGGAGAGATCACCTGTCCACAGTTGGGATAGTTCAGTGCTAGAAGTAGCACCATTTAATGCAGAATTGTATCTTTCAGCTATGATAATAGGGAACGTCTGCAAGATAGCAAAGGAATCCCTCATAATCCCTGTTTGTTGAGGATGAATCAGTTGGAGAGCTGAATGCTGAGAGGAACAGAGTCAACAGTTCAGTAGTTTTATATGCAACTGCATGTAATACACATAGGCATTGCCATTTTCAAAGTCCAAATCCATTCTGCCCGTGAGCTCTATGCCCTGGTGCAGTTCCTGTGAACCGACCTCCCTCTCCTCACCCATCTTTGTGTCCCGTGGGGTGCCTCCACCTACCTTGAAGGGCCGTAGGCATGAACCCAGTTCACCCTCTTACTGGCCCACTCCTCGCACCTGACGTCTCCAGCTCACTCCCGGTAACGCCGTCCGATGAACCTTTGGGCGGGTTTATGCAGTGTACTGTAGAGATGAGACGGATGATTCTCCTGTGACGTAGGACATTCTTGCTATTGAAGGAGTCCAGCGTAGGTTTACAAGGTTAATTCCTGGAATGGCGGGACTGTCAAATGCTGAGAGAATGGAGCAGCTGGGCTTGTACACTCTGGAGTTTAGAAGGGTGAGAGGGGTCTTATTGAAACATATTAGATTATTAAGGGTTTTAACACACTAGAGGCAGGAAACATGTCCCCGATGTTGGCGGAGTCCAGAACCAGGGGTCACAGTTTACGAATAAGGGGTAAGCCATTTAGAACGGAGATGAGTAAACACTTTTTCACACAGAGAGTTGTGAGTCTGTGGAATTCTCTGCATCAGAGGGCGGTGGAGGCCGGTTCTCTGGCTACTTTCAAGAGAGAGCTATATAGGACTTGTGTCGGGATATGGGGAAAAACGCAGGGACTGGGTACTGATTGGAGATGATCAGCCATGATCACATTGAATGGCAGTGCTGGCTCGAAGGGCCGAATGGCCTACTCCTGCACCTATTGTCTATTGTCTATTGAAACAATTTTAAAACATATCCGTGCGCAGTCAACACATCCTTGTGGAATTAAGGTGAGACTATCGCAGCTCAGATTTATTGCTGGTCTTTGTTTCCAATCAATATTTATAAAATAAAATGACATTCATATTATCGGCTCAATAATCAGTAGCGTGGTTTTATAATTGTGCTTGCACAGGTGACATGCGTGTTGCTGCTGTTGTCTGTTACAACGCTATGGTTCCCCGCACCTTTACTCTGGATTAAGGACACGGCACCATGGCTGGGAAAGGAGAGAGGTTTACTGGATAGGTCAGTGGCAGTAAAGAATGTAGCGTTTGTAGCAAAGTGGGAATATTGGAATGTGTTTTGGGCGTCACGGTTCAACATACTCCGTCAGTTAATAATGAATCCAATGTGGATGGAGAACTCACTTCATTTTTCCACTTCTGAAGACATCCGAAAATTAAATGTTGTTGCTACTCCCTCACAGTAACTTCCCGTTCCAGCCTAAGACTTGGATCATTCTAACATAATGTAAAGCAGACAATAATGAAGAATTTAAAAAGCTCCGTGAGTATTTGGCAGAGGAATTAAATATTCAATTTCTGTCGGTTTTCAGGCAAAAGGATGCAATCATCTTCCAGTTCTCTGAGGAGATAACATTTAGAATAAAAAAGCGGGTATTAGATAGTGCCTTGAATTTGGAATTTCAGATGGCTTTGTCGAACGTTGTGTGAGCCCAGATAGTCTATGACCTTGGGAGAATGGGTTCATTGAATCATATATTGTGTGTGTTGGTTCACCAAGGTAAAGTTTTCCTTCATTCAATTGGTGCTTGACAGTTATCTTAATATTGTTCATTCCAGAACCACAGAATTTTGGAATGCTTGTCATCATCATGGCTGAAGGTGGCGATTGGTGAAGGGAATGCAGTGACATCTCCATCAAGTAAACAGAAAGGTTTGTAGTGCCTTCTGTGAAATATAAATGTTGCCCTCGCAACGGGCGTGGTGCTGTTGCAAATACTGAGGTTAATAAAATAAGTGGCAATAGGGAAGGGGCTGAGCAGAGACAATTTACATCTGCAGCGACAGCACAGTCACATGTGGACGGATGCAGGAACTGTGATAAATCGCCACATTTTTGTTTATGTTATCACAAATGTTGTCAGAATATCAATGTCCAGAATCAAGGTTCATACTGCGCAGAAATGGGCTTTTGACCCACGATGGGTCTGCCAGCCGCCAATCCCTCTACACTCTCACCAATGTCTGCAGATGTGCCGTAGTAAGCATGTTTTCAAGATGCAGCATCACAGCATGGTTTTGTAAGAAGGAAATGCAGATGCTGATTTAAACCGAAGATAGACGCAAAACGCTGGAGTAACTCAGCGGGACAGGCAGCATCTCTGGAGAGAAGGAATGGGTGACGTTTCGAGAAGAGGAAGGGTCTCGACCCGAAACGTCACCCATTCCTTCTTTCCAGAGATGGTGCCTGTCCCGCTGAGTTACTCCAGCTTTTTGTGTCTATCTATGGTTTTGTAAGCGCTCAATTCAAGCATCCAGCTGTGAATGTAACTAGACCATCACGTAAACCAACATCCCTCCCATTGACTCTATCTACACTTCCCGCTGCCTTGGCAAGTCCACCATCATAATGGAGGATGAGTCTCACACCGATCACCCCCTATTCTCCCATCTCCCACCAGGCAAGAGATATAGGTGTGAAAACCTCCAGATTCAGTGAGAGTTCCTTGCAAGATATTATCAGGCAACTGAACCATCCTCTCACCAGTTAGTGAATGGTTCCATCGGCCCAATTGAAGACCCTCGGACTATCATGAATCACACTTTACTGGAATTAACTTACACTGAATGCCACTCCCATTATCTTGTTCTATGCCTTGTGGCTGACTAGATTGTATTGCATAGTATTTTCTCTGTCTGGTTAGTACGCGACAAAAACACTTTTCATTGTGCCTTGGCACACGTGACAACAATAAACTAAACTTATCCCATTTCCCAGCGTTCCTGGTTTGTTGTCTACTGCCCATTTACAATTTGAATGCCTCTCCAGGTGTTAGCAAAATAATGTGAGAGTACTGACTTCAACACCATCTGAAACATTGTGTCCCAGACTGTGGTCATCCACTGGTGAAAGATTATTCTCGAGATCATCCTGTAAACCTCATAGTCCTGACCTAAATCTATGCCCCCCCCCAGGTCATGGACACGTCGACGATAGAGAAAAGTAGAGAAAAGTATTTTTTGCCCCCGACTTTTCTCATTGCTTTTTCTTACTCTATCTGATCGCTGCTTGTCCGCCCCAACTTAAATGACCACAAATTCAACCACTCCAGGCTCTGTTGATGATTGAAATATTAATTTCCACGCAATATACTGATTGATCTCCTCTGCATGCTTCCCACAGTATGGAGATCAGAATTGCACACGCTCCTCCAACTTAAGACTTAATCATCTCCCTATAAAAAGTGCCTCCCCGCTGCGATCTAATGACAAGAATGCTAAATGTTGCCTTTGTGTGTGCTGCTGACTTTAGGGATCTATGGATTTGTATGGGTGTTTCTCAGTGGTCTCCAGGCCCTTGTCATTCATGGTGAATATCCTGATTTTATTTATCCCTCCAACATGCGTCAAATGGCCCTAATCAGGGTTAAATTTGAAATGTAATTTCTCCGCCTAACATGTTGACTAATCATCCACAAATACTGGCTCACTCAAGTTGCAGCAGTAGAAATGTATAGTCAAGTGATCACTACTTTGGCAGATAACTGAAAGGCCAAAATCAGGAATACGAGGCAAAATTATCAGATTATCTCAAAATAACAAGCATTCAAGTTGAAATGGCAATATCTTTCTTTTCCAATGTCTAACTTTCCAATGACTTTACTACACGGGCAGGTGATCTTACGCAGATTAAATGAACGAATCTTCCAGTCGTTATTCCAGTTTAATTTATTCTTTACTGAAGTAATTGTACAAACAAAGAGATGATTCATAACAGGTAATCGTTATTCTCATACAAGCTGTAACTTTCCGTTCTTTCTCCTCTGTTCTTTCCGCTCTGTTATTCACCCTCTGGTAAAGACTGTGTAATCTCCGCCGCCAGTGACCGATCTGATCTAGTCACTCTCTGGCTACGCTATGTGTAACGTCTTTTAAAAAAAATAATGTTTTTATTAGAAGCATATACTTATCGTAGTCACAACACAATTTGTTTATCAATTACATATTGTTAATAGCTGGGATCCCAGCTATCAGAATAGCTGGGGTCCTCGTTTATCAATTACATATTAACACAGCTTCTATTTGTTTATTTTTTTTATAGATAGAAAGAAGGGGGGGGGGGAGAGAAGAAAAAAATAGGATAAATTACCAATAATACAATTTTGGAGATAGGTCCGTAAATTATAAAGTGTAACTATTCATCCAATCCTGGGTTCAAGTTTCAGTCAAGTTTCCGTGCTGGACCAATTTACCCTTTCAGATAATCAATAAATGGAGGCTATATTCTAGCAAATAATTCTGGTTTGTCAATTAAGACAAGTCTAATTTTTTCCTAGTGTAGGGTCTCAGTCATCTCCATAATCCACATTTTAATTGGGGGGGTTATTGGGTTTTTCCAAAATTTTAATATAAGATTTTTCCCAATTATTATACTATAATCAATGAGATTTCTTTGGCTTGTTGTAAGTTTTAGGCTTTGTTCTGATATTCCTAATATTATTAGTTTTGGATCAGGATCCAATTGGATATTAACAAATTCAGAAATAATTTTTAAAATATCCGTCCAGAAGTTTTTAATTTTTATACAATTTACAAAAGTATGTTTAATTAGCTTCTGAATATTGACATTTGTCACAGATAGGAGAAATATTTGGAAAATTTCAATTTAATTTTGTTTTAGAGTAGTGCAGTCTATGTTGTACTTTAAATTGTATTAAAGAATGTCTGGCATTTAACGAGCATTGATGTATATGTTGTAGACTTTCATCCCAAATATCTTTCATTATAGATTGAGCTAGTTCATTTTCCCAGGCTTGTCTATATAATTCCGTCGACCGGACCTCACTATGTAACGTCCTTCGAAGCTTAAAGAGCCTGCCCCCAACTGTTCAAAATAATACTTCTCGAAATAGCTAGACAAAATAATGTGAGCTGCCAACAGTAGCTAGCCTAAATCTAAATGGCCCCAACACAAATTATATTTTGGATACCTGGGGATAACATAGCACCGGACTCTAGGGCAGCTTCTTCCATGATATTATCAAATTTGTGAACTAACCATTCAGAAGCTAGGGATGTATTCCTGTTTTCTCAATTCATCTTTTCACCTATTTACGTCTACCCCATCAATGACATCGCACTTTCTCTAAGGAACTGCTGTGCTGCAATGCTGCGAAATGCATTCTGCACTTTGTATCTCCACCTTTGCTCCATCTGTTCTTGAGTTTCAACTGATTCTATCTGTGTGTGGTATATCTGATCTGTGTGGATTACATGCAAAACCAAGCTTTTCACAGTACTTCGGTAGATGTGACGTGAATGCACGAACAGTTAAAATGAATGGGCGACTGAAGAGTTGGTGCAAGGATCGGAGATTCAGATATTTGGACAATTTGGATCTTTTCGGGGATGGATGTGACCAGGAGACTAACATCTGGTGGGCAGTTTTGAAAGCGCTGCAAAGGAGGGTTTAATTTGCGGGACATAATCAAAAATAGTATTCAGACAGTTTGAACTGAGATGTCAGTTGATGAGCACTTTGTGACCAATGGCTATAATTCAATTAGCTTTGAAACAATATATAAAAGAATAGTTCTGGCCTTAAATGTAAAATTCCAAATTGGGTGGTGGAAGTCCACTTTTGACAATTTGAGATAGGAACATTCATTGGAATAAGTCGTATGTGGGCAAAGGGACGTCTGAAAGGGGAAGTTTTTAAACTGTGTTAGTGAGATTTCAAGACATGGATGTTATTAGTGAAGTACAAGTAAGGAACCCAGGATAATGAGAGAAATTGAGGCTCTGGTTCTGTAGCGAATGATGGAGTAGAGTATGATGTTCACTAGCCAGCTGCAGGAGTAAGGGGAATGCGAGGAAATCCGCTTGGTGGAGAAAGGGATGGGAGGAAGTCAACCTGGGGTAGTAAGTGATTGGAGGTAGCCATCTTTGGGGAGTACGGGATGGGAGTAACCAGCTGGGGAGGGGGCGGGTTAAGTGATTGGAGGTAGCCATCTTGGGGGGAGTAAGGGATGGGAGTAACCAGCTGGGGGGGGGGGGGGTAAGTGTTAGGGCGTAAGTATTTGGAGGTAGCCAGCTTGGGGAAATAAGGAAGGGAGGTAGCCAGCATGGGGGAGTAAGGAAAGGGAGGAAGCCAGCATGAGGGAGAAAAGGATGGGAAATAGCCAACTTGGGGGAGTAAGGGATTACTCCAGCTTTCAGGAGTAAGGGGAATGTGAGGAAGTCTGCTTGGGGAAGAAAGGGATGGTAGCCAGCTTGGGGAGTAAGGAATGGGAGGTAGCCAGTTTGCAGGAGTAAGGGGAATGTGAGGAAGTCAGGAGTGTGAGGAATGTGAGGAAGCCAGGAGGGGTGGGGTGTGGGGTGTGGAGGGTGAAGAGAAGGTTCAGGAGGGTGAGGATGGGTTGTGGAGGGTGAAGAGAGGGTTTAGGAGGGGGGGGGGAGTGGGGTGAGGAATATGAGGAATCCAGGAGGGGGGATGGAGTGTGGAGGATGATTTAAGAGAGGGTTCAGGAGGGGAGGATGGGTTGTGCAGGGTGAAGAGAGGGTTTAGGAGGGGGGGGAGTGGGGTGTGGAGGGTGAGGAATATGAGGAAACCAGGAGGGGGGATGGAGTGTGGAGGATGAAGAGAGGGTTCAGGAGGGGAGGATGGGGTGTGGATGGTAAGAGAGGTTTCAGGAGGGTGGAGTGGGGAAGGTTCAGGAAGTTGTGGAGGGTGTCGAGAGGGCTCAGCAGGGTGTGGACAGGGTGGGTGGGTGACAGCATGGTGCCAGATGGGGTGACTGTGGGAAATGTGAGGGCATCCTCGCCAGCAGACAATGAAGCAGCAATGCTGTATTCTGTGAATGTTTTTTATACTATTATACATGGTGTTTTGCTTCAGCAGCACCAAGAGTATTAGATACCATTTATTGACATAAATAAGGAATAATATTGCATCAAGTCTCATCAGACTGGAGTTTCTGTGTGTAGCGAGTCCAATGCGACACGCTTAGTGTTTGGAGGAATGAGGGGTGACCTGAATTAAATGTCCATAGATGGGATGTATGCCTGAGGAATGGTGGAACAATGGCTGCCCAGCTCCACCCAGTGTAAATGTGCTTGTGGTTACTGTCTTCATCACTGTGTCTACCGATGGTACCTCCACCCCCCAGGTACCGTTGGTCATTTGCGGTTTCAATACATTGAGGACAGAGGAAGCCAATTATTCGACCCACAGTGTCTTTGCCGGTTGGGCAAGAGTTCATCGGTCAGATCCCTCCTTCTGTTAACCAATCTTCAAGCACACATTTTAGTGTATAAGTTTCTTCACAGGTAATTTTGGCTGTGTTCCAGATCTGTACTGATTCTGTGGTGGGAGAAACGTTTCACCAGGTCTACAATCTTTCAGCTAATTCCTGTATCACCGTGCTACCGTGTATTCGACCGAATTACTCAGGGAAAGTGGTCCTCCCCCTTTCGTCCCTCAACTCATTACTCTATACAGCTCAATTGATGTTCTTGTGAAATTTAGCCTTTCCAATAATTTATCAAAGTTCCAAATACAGTTAATAATTTACAGACTTATTCCAATTAACCACCTAACAGCCTATCAGTTTGACAATTGTAACCTTTCTTGGAATTGGAAATGTGTGGCAAATGTTTGAGTTGTGTTTACGTGTTGTTCCAGCATTTGTTTTATTAGAGCAGTAGTTTTGAGTAGCCAGCCAATTCCACCCATGACATGTGACACGATCTGTTGGGGAGAGAGTTCTCCATTTGGATTCATCGATATTTTAAAGTCGAGGTGGTGTGCAACCTAAATGGGAACTTGAGGTTTTGTTTTCCGGTTTGATTTCAGACCTGCAGCATCTGTGGGATTGATTTTAGACCTGCAGCATCTGTGTGTCTTTGTTCCATATTTGCAGCACCTGTGGGTCTTTGTTCCAGATTTGCAGCATCTGTGGGTCTTTGTTCCATATTTGCAGCATCTGTAGGTCTTTGTTCCATATTTGTAGGATCTGCGAGTCTTTATTTCAGATTTGTAACATCTGTGGGTATTTGTTTGCAGACCTTCAGCAGCCGTGGGTATTTCAGATTTGCAGCATCTATGGGTTTGATTTCAGATCTTGCTGCAGCAAGCAAGAATTCCGTTGTCCTGTCTGGGGCACATGACAATAAAACTCTCTTGACTCTTGAGATTTGATTTCGGACCTGCCGCTGCAGGTTTTTATTTTATTCCTGCAGCATCTCCGGGTTTAATTTCGTATCTGCAGCAACTGCGGGTCTTTATTTCAGATTTGCAGCATCTGCTGGTTTGCTGAATTTCATTCCCAGTGACATGCTCGGACCCACCCTGATGCCGCAGTGCACATGTGCACAGTCTACAAGTCACCGGATGGGCGGTGCTTCCTTCCATCCTCGCTGCCGACCGACAGACCTGTTGCCGGGTCCCGCGGTGGTGGAGCGGGATCTCGACCCCGACCCCCGGTGGCCGGCTGGGCCCGGGGAGAGAGGAGAGAAGAGAGGGATCGGGGAGAGGAGTGGGGCCCCTGTGACCGTGCGGGCGGGGAGTCTCAGGGCCGGGGAGCGAGGAGAGGACAGCAAGTTGCCATCGGTGAGTATTTGTCCACCAGTCCCCAGTAGACGGGTCTAATATTGGGGAGAGACTTCGGTTACATTTCCCCATTGAATGTGATTTGCTCTGTCAGGACATTGAATTTATTGTTGTGAGTAAGTGTGTCCCAGTGATAGTTTGAAGCAGAAAAGTCATGTTGAGCAACAGCTGCTGCTGTGTTTTGTCATTGGATGAGTTTGTGTAGATGCTGCAAATCACATAGACTTGTATAAAGTTGGAACTAACAGTTGATGTGGTGAATGCGCTGAGCAGTCTGGTGGAGTCAAAGCAAATGTCGGAGTTTGTATTACAGTTACAAAATGGCTGAACGTTCAGGGAACTATTTCATAATGAAACCGTCAACTTGTGATTTCCAGTTTCAGTGATTTTTGCTGATAAAACTTCCTCAATTGCCAGAGTAAAGGCCGTTCTGAGCCTTCTGTAAGGAGGGTTGCACATTTTTTATCGTCCTCTGGTCAGATCTAAGACTGAGTGATCTTCGGAGAAGGTGCAGCAGAATGATAGTAAGAGGAAAGGATACTGAGGATTTCGGATTCGCAAGAGAACGCATGTTGTACATGTCAGTTCTCATTTCATTATTTAAATATGGGTATGTGAGTGGAAGTATAACATTTACACAAATCTATTGACCATTGTAGGATGACGCGTGATATTTGCAACCAGTTTTTTGGGCATGGAATTTGTAAAAATATTGCTATTCCAGAAGATCTGAAAGATAAAGAGAAAATGCTGACATGCTAGAAACACTCAGCAGTTTAAACATCATTTGTTTACAGTCCCAGTTCTGATAATGGATCATTCACCATTGCACTTCCACTGTTTTCTGCACACACTATTTTAATCAATAAAGTAAATACACATTGTCTTTATTATACTGGTAATAAATGGTAATCAAAAGGACCTGGCCAGATCACACACAACGATAAGATAAACAAATGAGTTTGATTTAGATGCTGGTGGTTGTTTAAAGGTAGGGAGAGATCACCTGTCCACAGTTGGGATAGTTCAGTGCTAGAAGTAGCACCATTTAATGCAGAATTGTATCTTTCAGCTATGATAATAGGGAACGTCTGCAAGATAGCAAAGGAATCCCTCATAATCCCTGTTTGTTGAGGATGAATCAGTTGGAGAGCTGAATACTGAGAGGAACAGAGTCAACAGTTCAGTAGTTTTATATGCAACTGCATGTAATACACATAGGCATTGCCATTTTCAAAGTCCAAATCCATTCTGCCCGCGAGCTCTATGCCCTGGTGCAGTTCCTGTGAACCGACCTCCCTCTCCTCACCCATCTTTGTGTCCCGTGGGGCGCCTCCACCTACTTTGAAGGGCCGTAGGCATGAACCCAGTTCACCCTCTTACTGGCCCACTCCTCGCACCTGACGCCTCCAGCTCTCTCCCGGTAACGCCGTCCGATGAACCTTTGGGCGGGTTTATGCAGTGTACTGTAGAGATGAGACGGATGATTCTCCTGTGACGTAGGACATTCTTGCTATTGAAGGAGTGCAGCGTAGGTTTACAAGGTTAATTCCCGGAATGGCGGGACTGTCAAATGCTGAGAGAATGGAGCAGCTGGGCTTGTACACTCTGGAGTTTAGAAGGGTGAGAGGGGTCTTATTGAAACATATTAGATTATTAAGGGTTTTAACACACTAGAGGCAGGAAACATGTTCCCGATGTTGGCGGAGTCCAGAACCAGGGGTCACAGTTTACGAATAAGGGGTAAGCCATTTAGAACGGAGATGAGTAAACACTTTTTCACACAGAGAGTTGTGGGTCTGTGGAATTCTCTGCATCAGAGGGCGGTGGAGGCCGGTTCTCTGGCTACTTTCAAGAGAGAGCTAAATAGGGCTTGTGTCAGGATATGGGGAAAACGCAGGAACTGGGTACTGATTGGAGATGATCAGCCATGATCACATTGAATGGCAGTGCTGGCTCGAAGGGCCGAATGGCCTACTCCTGCACCTATTGTCTATTGTCTATTGAAACAATTTAAAAACATATCCGTGCGCAGTCAACACATCCTTGTGGAATTAAGGTGAGACTATCGCAGCTCAGATTTATTGCTGGTCTTTGTTTCCAATCAATATTTATAAAATAAAATGACATTCATATTATCGGCTCAATAATCAGTAGCTTGGTTTTATAATTGTGCTTGCACAGGTGACATGCGTGTTGCTGCTGTTGTCTGTTACAACGCTATGGTTCCCCGCACCTTTACTCTGGATTAAGGACACGGCACCATGGCTGGGAAAGGAGAGAGGTTTACTGGATAGGTCAGTGGCAGTAAAGAATGCAGCGTTGGTAGCAAAGTGGGAATATTGGAATGTGTTTTGGGCGTCACGGTTCAATATACTCCGTCAGTTAATAATGAATCCAATGTGGATGGAGAACTCACTTCATTTTTCCACTTCTGAAGACATCCGAAAATTAAATGTTGTTGCTACTCCCTCACAGTAACTTCCCGTTCCAGCCTAATACTTGGATCATTCTAACATAATGTAAAGCAGACAATAATGAAGAATTTAAAAAGCTCCGTGAGTATTTGGCAGAGGAATTAAATATTCAATTTCTGTCGGTTTTCAGGCAAAAGGATGCAATCATCTTCCAGTTCTCTGAGGAGATAACATTTAGAATAAAAAATCGGGTATTAGATAGTGCCTTGAATTTGGAATTTCAGATGGCTTTGTCGAACGTTGTGTGAGCCCAGATAGTCTATGACCTTGGGAGAATGGGTTCATTGAATCATATATTGTGTGTGTTGGTTCACCCAGGTAAAGTTTTCCTTCATTCAATTGGTGCTTGACAGTTATCTTAATATTGTTCATTCCAGAACCACAGAATTTTGGAATGCTTGTCATCATCATGGCTGAAGGTGGCGATTGGTGAAGGGAATGCAGTGACATCTCCATCAAGTAAACAGAAAGGTTTGTAGTGCCTTCTGTGAAATATAAATGTTGCCCTCGCAACGGGCGTGGTGCTGTTGCAAATACTGAGGTTAATAAAAGAAGTGGCAATAGGGAAGGGGCTGAGCAGAGACAATTTACATCTGCAGGGACAACAAAGTCACATGTGGACGGATGCAGGAACTGTGTGATAAATCGCCACATTTTTGTTTATGTTATCACAAATGTTGTCAGAATATCAATGTCCAGAATCAAGGTTCATACTGCGCAGAAATGGGCTTTTGACCCACGATGGGTCTGCCAGCCGCCAATCCCTCTACACTCTCACCAATGTCTGCAGATGTGCCGTAGTAAGCATTTTTTCAAGATGCAGCATCACAGCATGGTTTTGTAAGAAGGAAATGCAGATGCTGATTTAAACCGAACATTGACGCAAAACGCTGGAGTAACTCAGCGGGACAGGCAGCATCTCTGGAGAGAAGGAATGGGTGACGTTTCGGGTCGAGAAGAGGAAGGGTCTCGACCCGAAACGGCACCCATTCCTTCTTTCCAGAGATGGTGCCTGTCCCGCTGAGTTACTCCAGCTTTTTGTGTCTATCTATGGTTTTGTAAGCGCTCAATTCAAGCATCGAGCTGTGAATGTAACTAGACCATCACGTAAACCAACATCCCTCCCATTGACCTTATCTACACTTCCCGCTGCCTTGGCAAGTCCACCATCATAATGAAGGATGAGTCTCACACCGATCATCCCCTCTTCTCCCATCTCCCACCAGGCAAGAGGTATAGGTGTGAAAACCTCCAGATTCAGTGAGAGTTCCTTGCAAGATATTATCAGGCAACTGAACCATCCTCTCACCAGTTAGTGAATGGTTCCATCGGCCCAATTGAAGACCCTCGGACTATCATGAATCACACTTTACTGGAATTAACTTACACTGAATGCCACTCCCATTATCTTGTTCTGTGCCTTGTGGCTGACTAGATTGTATTGCATAGTATTTTCTCTGTCTGGTTAGTACGCGACAAAAACACTTTTCATTGTGCCTTGGCACACGTGACAACAATGAACTAAACTTATCGCATTTCCCAGCGTTCCTGGTTTGTTGTCTACTGCCCATTTACAATTTGAATGCCTATCCAGGTGTTAGCAAAATAATGTGAGAGTACTGACTTCAACACCATCTGAAACATTGTGTCCCAGATTGTGGTCATCCACTGGTGAAAGATTATTCTCGAGATCATCCTGTAAACCTCATAGTTCTGACCTAAATATATGCCCCCCCCCCCAGGTCATGGACACGTCGACGATAGAGAAAAGTAGAGAAAAGTATTTTTTGCCCCCGACTTTTGTCATTGCTTTTTCTTCCTCTATCTGATGGCTGCTTGTCCGCCCCAACTTAAATGACCACAAATTCAACCACTCCAGTCTCGGTTGATGATTGAAATATTCATTTCCACGCAATATACTGATTGATCTCCTCTGCATGCTTCCCACAGTATGGAGATCAGAATTGCACACGCTCCTCCAACTTAAGACTTAATCATCTCCCTATAAAAAGTGCCTCCCCGCTGCGATCTAATGACAAGAATGCTAAATGTTGCCTTTGTGTGTACTGCTGACTTTAGGGATCTATGGATTTGTATGGGTGTTTCTCAGTGATCTCCAGGCCCTTGTCATTCATGGTGAATATCCTGGTTTTATTTATCCCTCCAACATGCGTCAAATGACCCTAATCAGGGTTAAATTTGAAATGTAATTTCTCCGCCTAACATGTTGACTAATCATCCACAAATACTGGCTCAAATCAAGTTGCAGCGGAAGAAATGTATAGTCGTGATCACTACTTTGGCAGATAACTGAAAGGCCAAAATCAGGAATACCTGAGGCAAAATTATCAGGTTATCTCAAAATAACAAGCATTCAAGTTGAAATGGCAATATCTTTCTTTTCCAATGTCTAACTTTCCAATGACATTACTACACGGGCAGGTGATCTTACTCAGATTAAATGAACGAATCTTCCAGTCGTTATTCCAGTTTAATTTATTCTTTACTGAAGTAATTGTACAAACAAAGAGATGATTCATAACAGGTAATCGTTATTCTCATACAAGCTGTAACTTTCCGTTCTTTCTCCTCTGTTCTTTCCGCTCTGTTATTCACCCTCTGGTAAAGACTGTGTAATCTCCGCCGCCAGTGACCGATCTGATCTAGTCACTCTCTGGCTACGCTATATGTAACGTCTTTTAAAAAAAATAATGTTTTTTATTAGAAGCATATACTTATCGTAGTCACAACACAATTTGTTTATCAATTACGTATTGTTAATAGCTGGGATCCCAGCTATCAGAATAGCTGGGGTCCTCGTTTATCAATTACATATTAACACAGCTTCTATTTGTTTATTTTTTTTATAGATAGAAAGAAGGGGGGGGGGGGAGAGAAGAAAAAAAATAGGATAAATTACCAATAATACAATTTTGGAGATAGGTCCGTAAATTATAAAGTGTAACTATTCATCCAATCCTGGGTTCAAGTTTCAGTCAAGTTTCCGTGCTGGACCAATTTACCCTTTCAGATAATCAATAAATGGAGACTTTATTCTAGCAAATAATTCTGGTTTGTCAATTAAGACGTCAAATTTATTCCAAGTGTAGGGTCTCAGTCATCTCCATAGTCCACATTTTAATTGGGGGGGTTATTGGGTTTTTCCAAAACTTTAATATAAGATTTTTCCCAATTATTATACTATAATCAATGAGATTTCTTTGGCTTGTTGTAAGTTTTAGGCTTTGTTCTGATATTCCTAATATTATTAGTTTTGGATCAGGATCCAATTGGATATTAACAAATTCAGAAATAATTTTTAAAATATCCGTCCAGAAGTTTTTAATTTTTATACAATTTACAAAAGTATGTTTAATTAGCTTCTGAATATTGACATTTGTCACAGATAGGAGAAATATTTGGAAAATTTCAATTTAATTTTGTTTTAGAGTAGTGCAGTCCATGTTGCACTTTAAATTGTATTAAAGAATGTCTGGCATTTAACGAGCATTGATGTATATGTTGTAGACTTTCATCCCAAATATCTTTCATTATAGATTGAGCTAGTTCATTTTCCCAGGCTTGTCTATATAATTCCGTCGACCGGACCTCACTATGTAACGTCCTTCGAAGCTTAAAGAGCCTGCCCCCAACTGCTCAAAATAATACTTCTCGAAATAGCTAGACAAAATAATGTGAGCTGCCAACAGTAGCTAGCCTAAATCTAAATGGCCCCAACACAAATTATATTTTTGATACCTGGGGATAACATAGCACCGGACTCTAGGGCAGCTTCTTCCTTGATATTATCAAATTTGTGAACTAACCATTCAGAAGCTAGGGATGTATTCCTGTTTTCTCAATTCATGTTTTCACCTATTTACGTCTACCCCATTGTTAGGCGCTTCCCCCCCCCCCCTGGTGAATGCTATGTACTTACCTCTCTGTTTCTATCCCAAGTACAGGCCTCGTGGCTGTGAGTCTGGAATCGAGGGGTTAAAGGCTCCTGTACCCGATTGGCCCAGCTGCGTCAGGTGACGGGTGACTCATCTGGAGTATAAAGACCAGAGCTTCCCAGAATTCCTTCTCTTCGTCGTGGACTCTGACTGAAGCAGTCTGTTGGTGGGGGCCGAGGCAGCCTGACCACATGGCATAGAACTTTGTGTATTTTCACCATTCCTTGTTGATAGATATTGTATTGGGACGGATAAGGGCTGACCTTAGAGTTTACATGTATTTTGGTTTCAGGGTTGTATCTCTTTGGGCAAGTTTTGGAATCTCCGGTTCGACGGCCCATGGTGTGGTTGGCTGGAGCATTGTTAAATTGTTTGTCGGTTTATCCATATCCCTGACTGGGTTGTTTATATCAGGTTTGAGTTTTGTGTTCAAATGAATTATTAAAACTGTTTTTGAACCTGAACCTGGTTTTTGACTTGTGTTACGTGGCTCTGAAGTACTTGCATTCGGGAGTCGTAACAAAATGGGGGCTCGTCCGGGATTTTGAGGACCCTAGACGTTTTTAGGGGGTATTTTTGGTAGGCTTCTGGACTGAGGAAGTCTGTGTGTTGAGAGGGAATTTTTTCTTCCCTGTTTGTGGTAGCATTAAGGCCCAAGTTTTAGCTGGTGGTTTGGTGCTACATTTAGAAAATGGAATTTAAGGTGAAAGAATTTGTTAAGGCTCCTAGTCAGGAGTTGTTTGATAGATGTACGAAGGAGCATTTGATTTTACTGGCTGAGAACTATGCCGTGCCTATTGACAAGCATTCAAAGAAACACTCCATTAAATCGGAGTTGTGGGCTGCGTTGGTGGAGGCTGGGGTTTTGCCTGGTGGTGCAGACAGTCCCCCACCTTCTGTTCAGCCAGTTCAGAACATGGAGGCCATCATTAAACTGTAGGAGATGGAACTTGAGTCACAGAGAATTGCCTCTTTGTTAAAAGAGAAAGAGCTCATGCATGTTCTTGAAATGAAACGGCTTGAGGAGGAAACCAAAAGGGCTGAATTTAAGCTGCGGGCAAAAGAAATAGATAATTCCCGGGTTTCTTCTAGGGAACGGGAGTTTGATATGAGCAAGAACATCCGCCTGGTTCCCCCATTTCGTGAGGAGGATGTGGACAAGTATTTCACAGTGTTTGAACGGGTGGCTTTGTCCTTGAAGTGGCCTAGGGACGTGTGGACCTTGCTATTGCAGTGTGTCTTTGTGGGTAAAGCACGGGATGTGTACTCGTCTTTATCTGTTGAAAGCAGTCTGGACTATGAGTGTGTGAAGTCTACAGTATTAAGGGCTTATGAATTAGTTCCAGAGGCGTACCGGCAGAAATTCCGGCACTTTAGGAAGTTTGATAGTCAGACTTATGTGGAGTTTGCTAGGGAGAAGGAGGCACTTTTTGACAGGTGGTGCGCTTCTCAAGGAGTGAAGGATTTTGAGCTACTGCGGGCCTTGATAATTATGGAAGACTTTAAGAACTGTCTCCCTGAGAGGGTTACTACTTACCTTAATGAGCAGAAGGTGAATGAGGTGTCTAAGGCTGCGGTGTTGGCAGATGAGTATGTATTGACTCATAAATCTGATTTTGTTGGGCGATCCTATAGTTTTGGTGCACGGCCGGTTGATCGTGGTGGTGTCGCCGGTGGCAGTGTCAAAGCTGTTTCTGTGCCTGCAAATGGCAGCACGTTGATACAGGGGGATGTCCGAGCTGATAAGGTTGACGGAAATGTAAGGACTGATGAAGGTCCTGTGTGCTACTATTGTAGAAGGAGAGGGCACATGTTAAAGTCGTGTCCCGTTCTGAAGCAGAAAAATGCAAAGCCTGTGGCTTTGGTGGGTGCACAGAAGGCACTTGTC
The DNA here is from genome assembly GCF_010909765.2 of Amblyraja radiata. Taxonomy (NCBI): domain Eukaryota; kingdom Metazoa; phylum Chordata; class Chondrichthyes; order Rajiformes; family Rajidae; genus Amblyraja; species Amblyraja radiata. The sequence continues at coordinate 2,876,754 of NC_046003.1, read as the reverse complement.
GTACCTGAGGTGCCTGAGTCTGATGAGTGTAGGAATTGTTCTGCGTTCATCATGAATGGTTTTGTTTCTCTAGAGGATGGGGGTGATAGAGTTCCAGTATCCATCTTGCGTGATACTGGTGCTACTCAGTCCTTTATATTGGATGATGTACTGCCGTTTTCTGGGGAATCATCGGTTGGGTCAAGTGTCCCAGTGGTAGGATTCGGGATGGATGACATGGTAGTGCCTTTGCATACCGTGCGTCTCGAGTCCGAGTTGGTTTCAGGCCGGGTAACTGTTGGGTTACGGCCGTGTTTTCCCGTTGGGGGAGTTTCTGTGATTTTGGGGAATGACTTGGCAGGAGGTAGAGTTTTAGTCACTCCTGAGGTGACGGCTGTTCCGATGGTGCAGAGTCCTGATAGATTGGCTATGCAGCATCCTAAGGTCTTCGCAGCTTGTGCTGTCACGAGGGCTATGGCTAAGAGCCAGGCGAAGTTTGAGGATGTGGTGGACCTGAGTGAGAGAAAATTTTTGGGGATCAGGATGATAGATCCTGTGTTGTGAAGGGTGTTTCTCCATCTCAAGATGGGAAAGTGTCTGAAAATGTGCCGGTGTCACTGTCACGTGACCGGCTGGTTGAGGAGCAAAAGAGTGATTCAGGTTTATCTGATCTGTGCGACTGCGCAGTGCCTGAGGGGGATATGGATTCCACAGCAAAGGGGTATTTTCTAAGGGATGGCTTACTGATGCGAAAGTGGTCTCCCTTGGATATATCTGGGCATGATGACTGGAGCGTGGTTGATCAGATTGTGATGCCTCGTCGGTATAGGGACGAGATACTCTGTTTGGCTCATGATGGTCCTCTGGGTGGACATTTGAGGGTCCTGAAGGAAAAATGGTTGCAGGAGGATACAAAACGTAGTGTTTTAGACCACGTTTGTACTTTTCGCTCTAGACTGAGGAGGGCATGCGAACTGGCAATGGGTAATCTTGCCTCTGCTCAGTCTAGGATGAAGGACTGGTTCGACAGGAAGGCTTCTAGTAGGAATTTTTCTCCGGGTGACAAGGTCCTGGTGTTGTTGCCTATTCCTGGTTCCAGTCTGCAGGCTCGGTATAGCGGTCCCTATCAGGTGGTTAAGAAGGTTGGTGAGAGGGATTACGTTATTGGTACCCCTGATCGGAGGCGTAAGACTCAGCTCTGTCATGTTAACATGATGAAAAAGTACCATGAGCAGGAGCCTGTGGAGGTTGATGGGTCGGAGCTATGTCCTCCTAAGCCTGTTTTGGCTGCAGTGGTGCTGCCCCCTGACACGGGTGGTGATGTGGGGGAGGCACGGTTGTCTGTGGCAGTAACGCAGGGAAAGCTGAGTAACTCTGAGGCTTTGGAGACGCTTCACTTGCGGTTGTCTCATTTGACTGGCATATCCGTGGCAAGGATGATGTATTGGCTGATACATTGTCGTGCCAGTGATGTCTGTGTTACTGAATAGTTGCTGAAATTTGGTGGTGTTTTTTTTTGTTCATTTTCAGAAACTTATTCAGTATCTTTGGGTGGGGGTGTTAGGCGCTTCCCCCCCCCTGGTGAATGCTATGTACTTACCTCTCTGTTTCTATCCCAAGTACAGGCCTCGTGGCTGTGAGTCTGGAATCGAGGGGTTAAAGGCTCCTGTACCCGATTGGCCCAGCTGCGTCAGGTGACGGGTGACTCATCTGGAGTATAAAGACCAGAGCTTCCCAGAATTCCTTCTCTTCGTCGTGGACTCTGACTGAAGCAGTCTGTTGGTGGGGGCCGAGGCAGCCTGACCACATGGCATAGAACTTTGTGTATTTTCACCATTCCTTGTTGATAGATATTGTATTGGGACGGATAAGGGCTGACCTTAGAGTTTACATGTATTTTGGTTTCAGGGTTGTATCTCTTTGGGCAAGTTTTGGAATCTCCGGTTCGACGGCCCATGGTGTGGTTGGCTGGAGCATTGTTAAATTGTTTGTCGGTTTATCCATATCCCTGACTGGGTTGTTTATATCAGGTTTGAGTTTTGTGTTCAAATGAATTATTAAAACTGTTTTTGAACCAGAACCTGGTTTTTGACTTGTGTTACGTGGCTCTGAAGTACTTGCATTCGGGAGTCGTAACACCCATCAATGACATGGCACTTTCTCTAAGGAACTGCTGTGCTGCAATGCTGCGAAATGCATTCTGCACTTTGTATCTCCGCCTTTGCTCCATCTGTTCTTGAGTTTCAACTGATTCTATCTGTGTGTGGTATATCTGATCTGTGTGGATTACATGCAAAACCAAGCTTTTCACAGAACTTCGGTAGATGTGACGTGAATGCACGTACAGTTAAAATGAATGGGCGACTGAAGAGTTGGTGCAAGGATAGGAGATTCAGATATTTGGACAATTTGGATCTTTTCAGGGATGGATGTGACCAGGAGACTAACATCTGGTGGGCAGTTTTGAAAGCGCTGCAAAGGAGGGTTTAATTTGCGGGACATAATCAAAAATAGTATTCAGACAGTTTGAACTGAGATGTCAGTTGATGAGCACTTTGTGACCAATGGCTCTAATTCAATTAGCTTTGAAACAATATATAAAAGAACAGTTCTGGCCTTAAATGTAAAATTCCAAATTGGGTGGTGGAAGTCCTCTTTTGACAATTTGAGATAGGAACAGTCATTGGAATAAGTCGTATGTGGGCAAAGGGACGTCTGAAAGGGGAAGTTTTTAAACTGTGTTAGTGAGATTTCAAGATATGGATGTTATTAGTGAAGTACAAGTAAGGAACCCAGGATAATGAGAGAAATTGAGGCTCTGGTTCTGTAGCGAATGATGGAGTAGAGTATGATCTTCACTAGCCAGCTGCAGGAGTAAGGGGAATGCGAGGAAACCAGCTTGGTGGAGAAAGGGATGGGAGGAAGTCAACCTGGGGTAGTAAGTGATTGGAGGTAGCCATCTTTGGGGAGTACGGGATGGGAGTAACCAGCTGGTGGGGGGGGGGCGGGTTAAGTGATTGGAGGTAGCCATCTTTGGGGAGTACGGGATGGGAGTAACCAGCTGAGGAGGGGGCGGGTTAAGTGATTGGAGGTAGCCATCTTGGGGGGAGTAAGGGATGGGAGTAACCAGCTGGGGGGGGGGGGTAAGTGTTAGGGCGTAAGTATTTGGAGGTAGCCAGCTTGGGGAAATAAGGTAGGGAGGTAGCCAGCATGGGGGAGTAAGGAAAGGGAGGAAGCCAGCATGAGGGAGTAAAGGATGGGAAATAGCCAACTTGGGGGAGTAACGGATTACTTCAGCTTTCAGGAGTAAGGGGAATGTGAGGAAGCCTGCTTGGGGAAGAAAGGGATGGTAGCCAGCTTGGGGAGTAAGGAATGGGAGGTAGCCAGTTTGCAGGAGTAAGGGGAATGTGAGATAGTCAGGAGTGTGAAGAATGTGAGGAAGCCAGGAGGGGTGGGGGTGTGGGGTGTGGAGGGTGAAGAGAAGGTTCAGGAGGGTGAGGATGGGTTGTGGAGGGTGAAGAGAGGGTTTAGGAGGGGGGGAGTGGGGTGAGGAATATGAGGAATCCAGGAGGGGGGATGGAGTGTGGAGGGTGATGAGAGGGTGCAGGAGGGAGGATGGGGTGTGGAGGGTAAGAGAGGTTTCAGGAGGGTGGAGTGGGGAAGGTTCAGGAGGTTGTGGAGGGTGTCGAGAGGGCTCAGCAGGGTGTGGACAGGGTGGGTGGGTGACAGCATGGTGCCAGATGGGGTGACTGTGGAAAATGTGAGGGCATCCTCGCCAGCAGACAATGAAGCAGCAATGCTGTATTCTGTGAATGTTTTTTATACTATTATACATGGTGTTTTGCTTCAGCAGCACCAAGAGTATTAGATACCATTTATTGACATAAATAAGGAATAATATTGCATCAAGTCTCATCAGACTGGAGTTTCTGTGTGTAGCGAGTCCAATGCGACACGCTTAGTGTTTGGAGGAATGAGGGGTGACCTGAATTAAATGTCCATAGATGGGATGTATGCCTGAGGAATGGTGGAACAATGGCTGCCCAGCTCCACCCAGTGTAAATGTGCTTGTGGTTCCTGTCTTCATCACTGTGTCTACCAGTGGTACCTCCATCCCCCAGGTACCGTTGGTCATTTGCGGTTTCAATACATTGAGGACAGAGGAAGCCAATTATTCGACCCACAGTGTCTTTGCCGGTTGGGCAAGAGTTCATCGGTCAGATCCCACCTTCTGTTAACCAGTCTTCAAGCACACATTTTAGTGTATAAGTTTCTTCAAAGGTAATTTTGGCTGTGTTCCAGATCTGTAATGATCCTGTGGTGGGAGAAACGTTTCACCAGGTCTACAATCTTTCAGCTAATTCCTGTATCTCCGTGCTACCGTGTATTCGACCGAATTACTCAGGGAAAGTGGTCCTCCCCCTTTCGTCCCTCAACTCATTACTCTATACAGCTCAATTGATGTTCTTGTGAAATTTAGCCTTTCCAATAATTTATCAAAGTTCCAAATACAGTTAATAATTTACAGACTTATTCCAGTTAACCACCTAACAGCCTATGAGTTTGACAATTGTAACCTTTCTTGGAATTGGAAATGTGTGGCAAATGTCTGAGTTGTGTTTACATGTTGGTCCAGCATTTGTTTTATTAGAGCAGTAGTTTTGAGTAGCCAGCCAATTCCACCCATGACATGTGACACGATCTGTTGGGGAGAGAGTTCTCCATTTGGATTCATCGATATTTTAAAGTCGAGGTGGTGTGCAACCTAAATGGGAACTTGAGGTTTTGTTTTCCGGTTTGATTTCAGACCTGCAGCATCTGTGGGATTAATTTTAGACCTGCAGCATCTGTGTGTCTTTGTTCCATATTTGCAGCATCTGTGGGTCTTTGTTCCATATTTGCAGCATCTGTGGGTCTTTGTTCCATATTTGTAGGATCTGCGTATCTTTATTTCAGATTTGCAACATCTGTGGGTATTTGTTTGCAGACCTTCAGCAGCCGTGGGTATTTCAGATTTGCAGCATCTATGGGTTTGATTTCAGATCTTGCTGCAGCAAGCAAGAATTCCGTTGTCCTGTTGGGGCACATGACAATAAAACTCTCTTGACTCTTGAGATTTGATTTCGGACCTGCCGCTGCAGGTTTTTATTTTATTCCTGCAGCATCTCCCGGTTTAATTTCGTATCTGCAGCAACTGCGGGCCTTTATTTCAGATTTGCAGCATCTGCTGGTTTGCTGAATTTCATTCCCAGTGACATGCTCGGACCCACCCTGATGCCGCAGTGCACATGTGCACAGTCTACAAGTCACCGGATGGGCGGTGCTTCCTTCCATCCTCGCTGCCGACCGACAGACCTGTTGCCGGGTCCCGCGGTGGTGGAGCGGGATCTCGACCCCGACCCCCGGTGGCCGGCTGGGCCCGGGGAGAGAGGAGAGAAGAGAGGGATCGGGGAGAGGAGTGGGGCCCCTGTGACCGTGCGGGCGGGGAGTCTCAGGGCCGGGGAGCGAGGAGAGGACAGCAAGTTGCCATCGGTGAGTATTTGTCCACCAGTCCCCAGTAGACGGGTCTAATATTGGGGAGAGACTTCGGTTACATTTCCCCATTGAATGTGATTTGCTCTTGTCAGGACATTGAATTTATTGTTGTGAGTAAGTGTGTCCCAGTGATAGTTTGAAGCAGAAAAGTCATGTTGAGCAACAGCTGTGTTTTGTCATTGGATGAGTTTGTGTAGATGCTGCACATCACATAGACTTGTGTAGAGTTGGAACTAACAGTTGATGTGGTGAATGCGCTGAGCAGTCTGGTGGAGTCAAAGCAAATGTCGGAGTTTGTATTACAGTTACTAAATGGCTGAACGTTCAGGGAACTATTTCATAATGAAACCGTCAACTTGTGATTTCCAGTTTCAGTGATTTTTGCTGATAAAACTTCCTCAATTGCCAGAGTAAAGGCCGTTCTGAGCCTTCTGTAAGGAGGGTTGCACATTTTTTATCGTCCTCTGGTCAGATCTAAGACTGAGTGATCTTCGGAGAAGGTGCAGTAGAATGATAGTAAGAGGAAAGGATACTGAGGATTTCGGATTCGCAAGAGAACGCATGTTGTACATGTCAGTTCTCATTTCATTATTTAAATATGGGTATGTGAGTGGAAGTATAACATTTACACAAATCTATTGACCATTGTAGGATGACGCGTGATATTTGCAACCAGTTTTTTGGGCATGGAATTTGTAAAAATATTGCTATTCCAGAAGATCTGAAAGATAAAGAGAAAATGCTGACATGCTAGAAACACTCAGCAGTTTAAACATCATTTGTTTACAGTCCCAGTTCTGATAATGGATCATTCACCATTGCACTTCCACTGTTTTCTGCAATCACTATTTTAATCAATAAAGTAAATACACAATGTCTTTATTACACTGGTAACAAATGGTAATCAAAAGGACCTGGCCAGATCACACACAACGATAAGATAAACAAATGAGTTTGATTTAGATGCTGGTGGTTGTTTAAAGGTAGGGAGACATCACCTGTCCACAGTTGGGATAGTTCAGTGCTAGAAGTAGCACCATTTAATGCAGAATTGTATCTTTCAGCTATGATAATAGGGAACGTCTGCAAGATAGCAAAGGAATCCCTCATAATCCCTGTTTGTTGAGGATGAATCAGTTGGAGAGCTGAATGCTGAGAGGAACAGAGTCAACAGTTCAGTAGTTTTATATGCAACTGCATTTAATACACATAGGCATTGCCATTTTCAAAGTCCAAATCCATTCTGCCCGTGAGCTCTATGCCCTGGTGCAGTTCCTGTGAACCGACCTCCCTCTCCTCACCCATCTTTGTGTCCCGTGGGGTGCCTCCACCTACCTTGAAGGGCCGTAGGCATGAACCCAGTTCACCCTCTTACTGGGCCACTCCTCGCACCTGACGTCTCCAGCTCTCTCCCGTTAACGCCGTCCGATGAACCTTTGGGCGGGTTTAGGCAGTGTACTGTAGAGATGAGACGGATGATTCTCCTGTGACGTAGGACATTCTTGCTATTGAAGGAGTGCAGCGTAGGTTTACAAGGTTAATTCCCGGAATGGCGGGACTGTCAAATGCTGAGAGAATGGAGTAGCTGGGCTTGTACACTCTGGAGTTTAGAAGGGTGAGAGGGGTCTTATTGAAACATATTAGATTATTAAGGGTTTGGACATTCTAGAGGCAGGAAACATGTTCCCGATGCTGGTGGAGTCCAGAACCAGGGGTCACAGTTTAAGAATAATGGGTAAGCCATTTAGAACGGAGATGAGGAAACACTTTTTCAGACAGAGTTGTGAGTCTGTGGAATTCTTTGCATCAGAGGGCGGTGGAGGCCGGTTCTCTGGATACTTTCAAGAGAGAGCTAAATGGGGCTTGTGTCGGGATATGGGGAAAAACGCAGGAACTGGGTACTGATTGGGGATGATCAGCCATGATCACATTGAATGGCAGTGCTGGCTCGAAGGGCCGAATGGCCTACTCCTGCACCTATTGTCTATTGTCTATTGAAACAATTTTAAAACATATCCGTGCGCAGTCAACACATCCTTGTGGAATTAAGGTGAGACTATCGCAGCTCAGATTTATTGCTGGTCTTTGTTTCCAATCAATATTTATAAAATAAAATGACATTCATATTATCGGCTCAATAATCAGTAGCGTGGGGTTATAATTGTGCTTGCACAGGTGACATGCGTGTTGCTGCTGTTGTCTGTTACAACGCTATGGTTCCCCGCACCTTTACTCTGGATTAAGGACACGGCACCGTGGCTGGGAAAGGAGAGAGGTTTACTGGATAGGTCAGTGGCAGTAAAGAATGTAGCGTTGGTAGCAAAGTGGGAATATTGGAATGTGTTTTGGGAGTCACGGTTCAATATACTCCGTCAGTTAATAATGTATCCAATGTGGATGGAGAACTCACTTCATTTTTCCACTTCTGAAGACATCCGAAAATTAAATGTTGTTGCCACTCCCTCACAGTAACTTCCCGTTCCAGTCTAAGACTTGGATCATTCTAACATAATGTAAAGCAGACAATAATGAAGAATTTAAAAAGCTCCGTGAGTAATTGGCAGAGGAATTAAATATTCACTTTCTGTCGGTTTTCAGGCAAAAGGATGCAATCATCTTCCAGTTCTCTGAGGAGATAACATTTAGAATAAAAAAGCGGGTATTAGATAGTGCCTTGAATTTGGAATTTCAGATGGCTTTGTCGAACGTTGTGTGAGCCCAGATAGTCTATGACCTTGGGAGAATGGGTTCATTGAATCATATATTGTGTGTGTTGGTTCACCCAGGTAAAGTTTTCCTTCGCATTCAATTGTTGCTTGACAGTTATCTTAATATTGTTCATTCCAGAACCACAGAATTTTGGAATGCTTGTCATCATCATGGCTGAAGGTGGCGATTGGTGAAGGGAATGCAGTGACATCTCCATCAAGTAAACAGAAAGGTTTGTAGTGCCATCTGTGAAATATAAATGTTGCCCTCGCAACGGGCGTGGTGCTGTTGCAAATACTGAGGTTAATAAAATAAGTGGCAATAGGGAAGGGGCTGAGCAGAGACAATTTACATTTGCAGGGACAGCACAGTCACATGTGGACGGATGCAGGAACTGTGTGATAAATCGCCACATTTTCGTTTATGTTATCACAAATGTCAGAATATCAATGTCCAGAGTCAAGGGTCATACTGCGCAGAAATGGACTTTTGACCCACGATGGGTCTGTCAGCCGCCAATCCCTCTACACTCTCACCAATGTCTGCAGATGTGCCGTTGTAAGCATTTTATCAAGATGCAGCATCACAGCATGGTTTTGTAAGACAAGCAGCAATCAGATAGAGGAAGGGTTACGTTTCGTGTCGAGAAGAGGAAGGGTCTCGACCCGAAACGTAACCCATTCCTTCTCTCAAGAGATAATAGAGAAAAGTATTTTTTGCCACCAACTTTTCTCATTGCTTTTTCTTCCTCTATCTGATGGCTGCTTGTCCGCCCCAACTTAAATGACCACAAATTCAACCACTCCAGTCTCTGTTGATGATTGAAATATTCATTTCCTCGCAATATAATGATTGATCTCCTCTGCATGCTTCCCACAGTATGGAGATCAGAATTGCACACACTCCTTCAACTTAAGACTTAATCAAAAGTGCCTCCCCGCTGCAGATAATGACAAAACATAGAAACATAGAAATTAGGTGCAGGAGTAGGCCATTCGGCCCAAGAATGCTAAATGTTGCCATTGTGTGTACTGCTGACTTTAGGGATCTATGGATTTGTATGGGTGTTTCTCAGTGATCTCCAGGCCCTTGTCATTCATGGTGAATATCCTGGTTTTATTTATCCCTCCAACATGCGTCAAATGACCCTAATCAGGGTTAAATTTGAAATGTAATTTCTCCGCCTAACATGTTGACTAATCATCCACAAATACTGGCTCAAATCAAGTTGCAGCAGTAGAAATGTATAGTCAAGTGATCACTACTTTGGCAGATAACTGAAAGGCCAAAATCAGGAATACCTGAGGCAAAATTATCAGATTATCTCAAAATAACAAGCATTCAAGTTGTAATGGCAATATCTTTCTTTTCCAATGTCTAACTTTCCAATGACATTACTACACGGGCAGGTGATCTTACTCAGATTAAATGAACGAATCTTCCAGTCGTTATTCCAGTTTAATTTATTTTTTACTGAAGTAATTGTACAAACAAAGAGATGATTCATAACAGGTAATCGTTATTCTCATACAAGCTGTAACTTTCCGTTCTTTCTCCTCTGTTCTTTCCGCTCTGTTATTCACCCTCTGGTAAAGACTGTGTAATCTCCGCCGCCAGTGACCGATCTGATCTAGTCACTCTCTGGCTACGCTATATGTAACGTCTTTTAAAAAAAATAATGTTTTTATTAGAAGCATATACATATCGTAGTCACAACACAATTTGTTTATCAATTACATATTGTTAATAGCTGGGATCCCAGCTATCAGAATAGCTGGGGTCCTCGTTTATCAATTACATATTAACACAGCTTCTATTTGTTTATTTGTATTATAGATAGAAAGAAGGGGGGGAGGGAGAGAGAAGAAAAAAATAGGATAAATTACCAATAATACAATTTTGGAGATAGGTCCGTAAATTATAAAGTGTAACTATTCATCCAATCCTGGGTTCAAGTTTCAGTCAAGTTTCCGTGCTGGACCAATTTACCCTTTCAGATAATCAATAAATGGAGACTTTATTCTAGCAAATAATTCTGGTTTGTCAATTAAGACAAAGTGTAGGGTCTCAGACATCTCCATAATCCACATTTTAATTGTGGGGGTTATTGGGTTTTTCCAAAATTTTAATATAAGATTTTTCCCAATTATTATACTATAATCAATTAGATTTATTTGGCTTGTTGTAAGTTTTAGGCTTTGTTCTGATATTCCTAATATTATTAGTTTTGGATCAGGATCCAATTGGATATTAACAAATTCAGAAATAATTTTTAAAATATCCGTCCAGAAGTTTTTAATTTTTATACAATTTACAAAAGTATGTTTAATTAGCTTCTGAATATTGACATTTGTCACAGATAGGAGAAATATTTGGAAAATTTCAATTTAATTTTGTTTTAGAGTAGTGCAGTCTATGTTGTACTTTAAATTGTATTAAAGAATGTCTGGCATTTAACGAGCATTGATGTATATGTTGTAGACTTTCATCCCAAATATCTTTCATTATAGATTGAGCTAGTTCATTTTCCCAGGCTTGTCTATATAATTCCGTCGACCGGACCTCACTATGTAACGTCCTTCGAAGCTTAAAGAGCCTGCCCCCAACTGTTCAAAATAATACTTCTCGAAATAGCTAGACAAAATAATGTGAGCTGCCAACAGTAGCTAGCCTAAATCTAAATGGCCCCAACACAAATTATATTTTGGATACCTGGGGATAACATAGCACCGGACTCTAGGGCAGCTTCTTCCTTGATATTATCAAATTTGTGAACTAACCATTCAGAAGCTAGGGATGTATTCCTGTTTTCTCAATTCATCTTTTCACCTATTTACGTCTACCCCATCAATGACATCGCACTTTCTCTAAGGAACTGCTGCGCTGCAATGCTGCGAAATGCATTCTGCACTTTGTATCTCCACCTTTGCTCCATCTGTTCTTGAGTTTCAACTGATTCTATCTGTGTGTGGTATATCTGATCTGTGTGGATTACATGCAAAACCAAGCTTTTCACAGTACTTCGGTAGATGTGACGTGAATGCACGTACAGTTAAAATGAATGGGCGACTGAAGAGTTGGTGCAAGGATCGGAGATTCAGATATTTGGACAATTTGGAACTTTTCAGGGATGGATGTGACCAGGAGACTAACATCTAGTGGGCAGTTTTGAAAGTGCTGCAAAGGAGGGTTTAATCTGCGGGACATAATCAAAAATAGTATTCAGACAGTTTGAACTGAGATGTCAGTTGATGAGCACTTTGTGACCAATGGCTATAATTCAATTAGCTTTGAAACAATATATAAAAGAACAGTTCTGGCCTTAAATGTAAAATACTAAATTGGGTGGTGGAAGTCCACTTTTGACAATTTGAGATAGGAACAGTCATTGGAATAAGTCGTATGTGGGCAAAGGGACGTCTGAAAGGGGAAGTTTTTAAACTGTGTTAGTGAGATTTCATGATATGGATGTTATTAGTGAAGTACAAGTAAGGAACCCAGGATAATGAGAGAAATTGAGGCTCTGGTTCTGTAGAGAATGATGGAGTAGAGTATGATCTTCAGTAGCCAGCTGCAGGAGTAAGGGGAATGCGAGGAAACCAGCTTGGTGGTTAAAGGGATGGGAGGAAGTCAAACTGGGGTAGTAAGTGATTGGATGTAGCCATCTTGGGGGAGTCAGGGATGGGAGTAACCAGCTGGGGGGTGCGGGTTAAGTGATTGGAGGTAGCCATCTTGGGGGAGTAAGGGATGGGAGTAAACAGCTGGGGGGGGGGGGGTAACTGCTAGTGCGTAAGTATTTGGAGGTAGCCAGCTTGGGGAAATAAGGAAAGGGAGGTAGCCAGCATGGGGGAGTAAGGAAAGGGAGGAAGCCAGCATGGGTGAGTAAAGGATGGGCGGAAGCCAGCTTGATGTGTAAAGGATGGGACATAGCCAACTTGGGGGAGTAAGGGATTACTCCAGCTTTCAGGAGTAAGGGGAATGTGAGGAAGTCTGCTTGGGGAAGAAAGGGATGGTAGCCAGCTTGGGGAGTAAGGAATGGGAGGTAGCCAGTTTGCAGGAGTAAGGGGAATGTGAGGAAGTCAGGAGGGTGAGGAATGTGAGGAAGCCAGGAGGGGTGGGGGTGTGGGGTGTGGAGGGTGAAGAGAGGGTTCAGGAGGGTGAGGAAGGGTTGTGGAGGGTGAAGAGAGGGTTTAGGAGGTGGGGGGAGTGGGGTGTGGAGGGTGAGGAATATGAGGAAACTAGGAGGGGGGATGGAGTGTGGAGGATGAAGAGAGGGTTCAGGAGGGGAGGATGGGGTGTGGAGGGTAAGAGAGGTTTCAGGAGGGTGGAGTGGGGAAGGTTCAGGAAGCTGTGGAGGGTCGAGAGGGCTCAGCAGGGTGTGGACAGGGTGGGTGGGTGACAGCATGGTGCCAGATGGGGTGACTGTGGGAAATGTGAGGGCATCCTCGCCAGCAGACAATGAAGCAGCAATGCTGTATTCTGTGAATGTTTTTTATACTATTATACATGGTGTTTTGCTTCAGCAGCACCAAGAGTATTAGATACCATTTATTGACATAAATAAGGAATAATATTGCATCAAGTCTCATCAGACTGGAGTTTCTGTGTGTAGCGAGTCCAATGCGACACGCTTTGTGTTTGGAGGAATGAGGGGTGACCTGAATTAAATGTCCATAGATGGGATGTATGCCTGAGGAATGGTGGAACAATGGCTTCCCAGCTCCACCCAGTGTAAATGTGCTTGTGGTTCCTGTCTTCATCACTTTGTCTACCAGTGGTACCTCCACCCCCCAGGTACCGTTGGTCATTTGCGGTTTCAATACATTGAGGACAGAGGAAGCCAATTATTCGACCCACAGTGTCTTTGCCGGTTGGGCAAGAGTTCATCGGTCAGATCCCACCTTCTGGTATCCAGTCTTCAAGCACACATTTTAGTGTATAAGTTTCTTCAAAGGTAATTTTGGCTGTGTTCCAGATCTGTACTGATCCTGTGGTGGGAGAAACGTTTCACCAGGTCTACAATCTTTCAGCTAATTCCTGTATCACCGTGCTACCCTGTATTCGACCGGATTACTCAAGGAAAGTGATCCTCCTCCTTTAGTCCCTCGTCTCATTACTCTATACAGGTCAATTGATGCTCTTGTGAAATTTAGCCTTTCCAATCATTTATCAAAGTTCCAAATACAGTTAATAATTTCCAGTCTTATTCCAATTAACCACCTAACAGCCTATGAGTTTGACAATTGTAACCTTTCTTGGAATTGGAAATGTGTGGTAAATATTGGAGTTGTGTTTACATGTTGGTCCAGCATTTGTTTTGTTAGAGCAGTAGTTTTGAGTAGCCAGCCAATTCCACCCATGACATGTGACACGATCTGTTGGGGAGAGAGTTCTCCATTTGGATTCATCGATATTTTAAAATCGAGGTGGTGTGCAACCTAAATGGGAACTTGAGGTTGTGTATTCCGGTTTGATTTCAGACCTGCAGCATCTGTGGGATTGATTTTAGACCTGCAGCATCTGTGTGTCGTTGTTCCATATTTTCAGCATCTGTGGGTCTTTGTTCCATATTTGCAGCATCTGTGGGTCTTTGTTCCATATTTGCAGCATCTGTGGGTCTTTGTTCCATATTTGTAGGAACTGCGAATCTTTATTTCAGATTTGCAACATCTGTGGGTATTTGTTTGCAGACCTTCAGCAGCCGTGGGTATTTCAGATTTGCAGCATCTATGGGTTTGATTTCAGATCTTGCTGCAGCAAGCAAGAATTCGGTTGTCCTGTCTGGGGCACATGACAATAAAACTCTCTTGACTCTTGAGATTTGATTTCGGACCTGCCGCTGCAGGTTTTTATTTTATTCCTGCAGCATCTCCGGGTTTAATTTCGTATCTGCAGCAGCTGCGGGTCTTTATTTCAGATTTGCAGTATCTGCTGGTTTGCTGAATTTCATTCCCAGTGACATGCTCGGACCCGCCCTGATGCCGCAGTGCACATGTGCACAGTCTACAAGTCACCGGATGGGCGGTGCTTCCTTCCATCCTCGCTGCCGACCGACAGACCTGTTGCCGGGTCCCGCGGTGGTGGAGCGGGATCTCGACCCGGACCCCCGGTGGCCGGCTGGGCCCGGGGAGAGAGGAGAGAAGAGAGGGATCGGGGAGAGGAGTGGGGCCCCTGTGACCGTGCGGGCGGGGAGTCTCAGGGCCGGGGAGCGAGGAGAGGACAGCAAGTTGCCATCGGTGACTGAGGTATTTGTCCACCAGTCCCCAGTAGACGGGTCTAATATTGGGGAGAGACTTCGGTTACATTTCCCCATTGAATGTGATTTTCTCTTGTCAGGACATTGAATTTATTGTTGCGAGTAAGTGTGTCCCAGTGATAGTTTGAAGCAGAAAAGTCATGTTGAGCAACAGCTGTGTTTTGTCATTGGATGAGTTTGTGTAGATGCTGCAAATCACACAGACTTGTATAGAGTTGGAACTAACAGTTGATGTGGTGAATGCGCTGAGCAGTCTGGTGGAGTCAAAGCAAATGTCGGAGTTTGTATTACAGTTACTAAATGGCTGAACGTTCAGGGAACTATTTCATAATGAAACCGTCAACTTGTGATTTCCAGTTTCAGTGATTTTTGCTGATAAAACTTCCTCAATTGCCAGAGTAAAGGCCGTTCTGAGCCTTCTGTAAGGAGGGTTGCACATTTTTTTATCGTCCTCTGGTCAGATCTAAGACTGAGTGATCTTCGGAGAAGGTGCAGTAGAATGATAGTAAGAGGAAAGGATACTGAGGATTTCGGATTCGCAAGAGAACGCATGTTGTACAAGTCAGTTCTCATTTCATTATTTAAATATGGGTATGTGAGTGGAAGTATAACATTTACACAAATCTATTGACCATTGTAGGATGACGCGTGATATTTGCAACCAGTTTTTTGGGCATGGAATTTGTAAAAATATTGCTATTCCAGAAGATCTGAAAGATAAAGAGAAAATGCTGACATGCTAGAAACACTCAGCAGTTTAAACATCATTTGTTTACAGTCCCAGTTCTGATAATGGATCATTCACCATTGCACTTCCACTGTTTTCTGCACACACTATTTTAATCAATAAAGTAAATACACATTGTCTTTATTATACTGGTAATAAATGGTAATCAAAAGTACCTGGCCAGATCACACACAACGATAAGATAAACAAATGAGTTTGATTTAGATGCTGGTGGTTGTTTAAAGGTAGGGAGAGATAACCTGTCCACAGTTGGGATAGTTCAGTGCTAGAAGTAGCACCATTTAATGCAGAATTGTATCTTTCAGCTATGATAATAGGGAACGTCTGCAAGATAGCAAAGGAATCCCTCATAATCCCTGTTTGTTGAGGATGAATCAGTTGGAGAGCTGAATACTGAGAGGAACAGAGTCAACAGTTCAGTAGTTTTATATGCAACTGCATGTAATACACCTAGGCATTGCCATTTTCAAAGTCCAAATCCATTCTGCCCGTGAGCTCTATGCCCTGGTGCAGTTCCTGTGCACCGACCTCCCTCTCCTCACCCATCTTTGTGTCCCGTGGGGCGCCTCCACCTACCTTGAAGGGCCGTAGGCATGAACCCAGTTCACCCTCTTACTGGGCCACTCCTCGCACCTGACGTCTCCAGCTCTCTCCCGTTAACGCCGTCCGATGAACCTTTGGGCTGGTTTAGGCAGTGTACTGTAGAGATGAGACGGATGATTCTCCTGTGACGTAGGACATTCTTGCTATTGAAGGAGTGCAGCGTAGGTTTACAAGGTTAATTCCCGGAATGGCGGGACTGTCAAATGCTGAGAGAATGGAGTAGCTGGGCTTGTACACTCTGGAGTTTAGAAGGTTGAGAGGGGTCCTATTGAAACATATTAGATTATTAAGGGTTTGGACACACTAGAGGCAGGAAACATGTTCCCGATGTTGGGGGAGTCCAGAACCAGGGGTCACAGTTTACGAATAAGGGGTAAGCCATTTAGAACGGAGATGAGTAAACACTTTTTCACACAGAGAGTTGTGAGTCTGTGGAATTCTCTGCATCAGAGGGCGGTGGAGGCCGGTTCTCTGGATACTTTCAAGAGAGAGCTAAATAGGGCTTGTGTCGAGATATGGGGAAAAACGCAGGAACTGGGTACTGATTGGGGATGATCAGCCATGATCACATTGAATGGCAGTGCTGGCTCGAAGGGCCGAATGGCCTACTCCTGCACCTATTGTCTATTGTCTATTGAAACAATTTTAAAACATATCCGTGCGCAGTCAACACATCCTTGTGGAATTAAGGTGAGACTATCGCAGCTCAGATTTATTGCTGGTCTTTGTTTCCAATCAATATTTATAAAATAAAATGACATTCATATTATCGGCTCAATAATCAGTAGCGTGGGGTTATAATTGTGCTTGCACAGGTGACATGTGTGTTGCTGCTGTTGTCTGTTACAACGCTATGGTTCCCCGCACCTTTACACTGGATTAAGGACACGGCACCGTGGCTGGGAAAGGAGAGAGGTTTACGTGGATAGGTCAGTGGCAGTAAAGAATGTAGCGTTTGTAGCACAGTGGGAATATTGGAATGTGTTTTGGGAGTCACGGTTCAATATACTCCGTCAGTTAATAATGTATCCAAAGTGGATGGAGAACTCACTTCATTTTTCCACTTCTGAAGACATCCGAAAATTAAATGTTGTTGCCACTCCCTCACAGTAACTTCCCGTTCCAGTCTAAGACTTGGATCATTCTAACATAATGTAAAGCAATAATGAAGAATTTAAAAAGCTCCGTGAGTAATTGGCAGAGGAATTAAATATTCACTTTCTGTCGGTTTTCAGGCAAAACGATGCAACCATCTTCCAGTTCTCTGAGGAGATAACATTTAGAATAAAAAAGCGGGTATTAGATATTGCCTTGAATTTGGAATTTCAGTTGGCTTTGTCGAACGTTGTGTGAGCCCAGATAGTCTATGACCTTGGGAGAATGGGTTCATTGAATCATATATTGTGTGTGTTGGTTCACCCAGGTAAAGTTTTCCTTCGTATTCAATAGTTGCTTGACAGTTATCTTAATATTGTTCATTCCAGAACCACAGAATTTTGGAATGCTTGTCATCATCATGGCTGAAGGTGGCGATTGGTGAAGGGAATGCAGTGACATCTCCATCAAGTAAACAGAAAGGTTTGTAGTGCCATCTGTGAAATATAAATGTTGCCCTCGCAACGGGCGTGGTGCTGTTGCAAATACTGAGGTTAATAAAATAAGTGGCAATAGGGAAGGGGCTGAGCAGAGACAATTTACATTTGCAGGGACAGCACACTCACATGTGGACGGATGGAGGAACTGTGATAAATCGCCACATTTAATTTATGTTATCACAAATGTCAGAATATCAATGTCCAGAGTCAAGGGTCATACTGCGCAGAAATGGACTTTTGACCCACGATGGGTCTGTCAGCCGCCAATTCCTCTACACTCTCACCAATGTCTGCAGATGTGCCGTTGTAAGCATTTTATCAAGATGCAGCATCACAGCATGGTTTTGTAAGACAAGCAGCAATCAGATAGAGGAAGGGTTACGTTTCGTGTCGAGAAGAGGAAGGGTCTCGACCCGAAACGTAACCCATTCCTTCTCTCAAGAGATAATAGAGAAAAGTATTTTTTTGCCACCAACTTTTCTCATTGCTTTTTCTTCCTCTATCTGATGACTGCCTGTCCGCCCCAACTTAAATGACCACAAATTCAACCACTCCAGTCTCTGTTGATGATTGAAATATTCATTTCCTCGCAATATAATGATTGATCTCCTCTGCATGCTTCCCACAGTATGGAGATCAGAATTGCACACACTCCTTCAACTTAAGACTTAATCAAAAGTGCCTCCCCGCTGCAGATAATGACAAAACATAGAAACATAGAAACATAGAAATTAGGTGCAGGAGTATGCCATTCGGCCCAAGAATGCTAAATGTTGCCTTTGTGTGTACTGCTGACTTTAGGGATCTATGGATTTGCATGGGTGTTTCTCAGTGATCTCCAGGCCCTTGTCATTCATGGCGAATATCCTGGTTTTATTTATCCCTCCAACATGCGTCAAATGACCCTAATCAGGGTTAAATTTGAAATGTAATTTCTCCGCCTAACATGTTGACTAATCATCCACAAATACTGGCTCAAATCAAGTTGCAGCAGTAGAAATGTATAGTCAAGTGATCACTAATTTGGCAGATAACTGAAAGGCCAAAATCAGGAATACCTGAGGCAAAATTATCAGATTATCTCAAAATAACAAGCATTCAAGTTGTAATGGCAATTTCTTTCTTTTCCAATGTCTAACTTTCCAATGACATTACTACACGGGCAGGTGATCTTACTCAGATTAAATGAACGAATCTTCCAGTCGTTATTCCAGTTTAATTTATTTTTTACTGAAGTAATTGTACAAACAAAGAGATGATTCATAACAGGTAATCGTTATTCTCATACAAGTTGTAACTTTCCGTTCTTTCTCCTCTGTTCTTTCCGCTCTGTTATTCACCCTCTGGTAAAGACTGTGTACTCTCCGCCGCCAGTGACCGATCTGATCTAGTCAGATTAGAAACGGGAATAGTGCCGGAGGATTGGCGTACTGCGCATGTTGTTCCATTGTTTAAAAAGGGGTCTAAGAGTAAACCTAGCAATTATAGACCTGTTAGTTTGACGTCAGTGGTGGGCAAATTAATGGAAAGAATACTTAGAGATAATATATATAAGCATCTGGATAAACAGGGTCTGATTAGGAACAGTCAACATGGATTTGTGCCTGGAAGGTCATGTTTAACTAATCTTCTTGAATTTTTTGAAGATGTTACTCGGGAAATTGATGAGGGTAAAGCAGTGGATGTTGTGTATATGGACTTCAGTAAGGCCTTTGACAAGGTTCCTCATGGAAGGTTGGTTAAGAAGGTTCAATGGTTGGGTATTAATGGTGGAGTAGCAAGATGGATTCAACAGTGGCTGAATGGGAGATGCCAGAGAGTAATGGTGGATGGTTGTTTGTCAGGTTGGAGGCCAGTGACGAGTGGGGTGCCACAGGGATCTGTGTTGGGTCCACTGTTGTTTGTCATGTACATCAATGATCTGGACGATGGTGTGGTAAATTGGATTAGTAAGTATGCAGATGATACTAAGATAGGTGGGGTTGCGGGTAATGAAGTAGAGTTTCAAAGTCTAAAGAGAGATTTATGCCAGTTGGAAGAGTGGGCTGAAAGATGGCAGATGGAGTTTAATGCTGATAAGTGTGAGGTGCTACATCTTGGCAGGACAAATCAAAATAGGACGTACATGGTAAATGGTAGGGAATTGAAGAATGTAGGTGAACAGAGGGATCTGGGAATAACTGTGCACAGTTCCCTGAAAGTGGAATCTCATGTAGATAGGGTGGTAAAGAAAGCTTTTGGTGTGCTGGCCTTTATAAATCAGAGCATTGAGTATAGAAGTTGGGATGTAATGTTAAAATTGTACAAGGCATTGGTGAGGCCAATTCTGGAGTATGGTGTACAATTTTGGTCGCCTAATTATAGGAAGGATGTCAACAAAATAGAGAGAGTACAGAGGAGATTTACTAGAATGTTGCCTGGGTTTCAGCAACTAAGTTAAAGAGAAAGGTTGAACAAGTTAGGGCTTTATTCTTTGGAGCGCAGAAGGTTAAGGGGGGACTTGATAGAGGTTTTTAAAATGATGAGAGGGATAGACAGAGTTGACGTGGAAAAGCTTTTCCCACTGAGAGTAGGGAAGATTCAAACAAGGGGACATGACTTGAGAATTAAGGGACTGAAGTTTAGGGGTAACATGAGGGGGAACTTCTTTACTCAGAGAGTGGTAGCTGTGTGGAATGAGCTTCCAGTGAAGGTGGTGGAGGCAGGTTCGTTTTTATCATTTAAAAATAAATTGGATAGTTATATGGATGGGAAAGGAATGGAGGGTTATGGTCTGAGCGCAGGTATATGGGACTAGGGGAGATTATGTGTTCGGCACGGACTAGAGGGGTCGAGATGGCCTGTTTCCGTGCTGTAATTGTTATATGGTTATATGGTTATAGTCACTCTCTGGCTACGCTATATGTAACGTCTTTTTAAAAAAATAATGTTTTTATTAGAAGCATATACATATCGTAGTCACAACACAATTTGTTGATCATTTACATATTGTTAATAGCTGGGATTCCAGCTATCAGAATAGCTGGGGTCCTCGTTTATCAATTACATATTAACACAGCTTCTATTTGTTTATTTGTATTATAGATAGAAAGAAGGGGGGGAGGGGAGAGAGAAGAAAAAAATAGGATAAATTACCAATAATGCAATTTTGGAGATAGGTCCGTAAATTATAAAGCGTAACTATTCATCCAATCCTGGGTTCAAGTTTCAGTCAAGTTTCCGTGCTGGACCAATTTACCCTTTCAGATAATCAATAAATGGAGACTTTATTCTAGCAAATAATTCTGGTTTGTCAATTAAGACAAAGTGTAGGGTCTCAGACATCTCAATAATCCACATTTTAATTGTGGGGGTTATTGGGTTTTTCCAAAATTTTAATATAAGATTTTTCCCAATTATTATACTATAATCAATGAGATTTCTTTGGCTTGTTGTAAGTTTTAGGCTTTGTTCTGATATTCCTAATATTATTAGTTTTGGATCAGGATCTAATTGGATATTAACAAATTCAGAAATAATTTTTAAAATATCCGTCCAGAAGTTTTTTAATTTTTATACAATTTACAAAAGTATGTTTAATTAGCTTCTGAATATTGACATTTGTCACAGATAGGAGAAATATTTGGAAAATTTCAATTTAATTTTGTTTTAGAGTAGTGCAGTCTATGTTGTACTTTAAATTGTATTAAAGAATGTCTGGCATTTAACGAGCATTGATGTATATGTTGTAGACTTTCATCCCAAATATCTTTCATTATAGATTGAGCTAGTTCATTTTCCCAGGCTTGTCTATATAATTCCGTCGACCGGACCTCACTATGTAACGTCCTTCGAAGCTTAAAGAGCCTGCCCCCAACTGTTCAAAATAATACTTCTCGAAATAGCTAGACAAAATAATGTGAGCTGCCAACAGTAGCTAGCCTAAATCTAAATGGCCCCAACACAAATTATATTTTGGATACCTGGGGATAACATAGCACCGGACTCTAGGGCAGCTTCTTCCATGATATTATCAAATTTGTGAACTAACCATTCAGAAGCTAGGGATGTATTCCTGTTTTCTCAATTCATCTTTTCACCTATTTACGTCTACCCCATCAATGACATCACACTTTCTCTAAGGAACTGCAGTGCTGCAATGCTGCGAAATGCATTCTGCACTTTGTATCTCCACCTTTGCTCCATCTGTTCTTGAGTTTCAACTAATTCTATCTGTGTGTGGTATATCTGATCTGTGTGGATTACATGCAAAACCAAGCTTTTCACAGTACTTCGGTAGATGTGACGTGAATGCACGTACAGTTAAAATGAATGGGCGACTGAAGAATTTGTGCAAGGATCGGAGATTCAGATATTTGGACAATTTGGATCTTTTCAGGGATGGATGTGACCAGGAGACTACATCTGGTGGGCAGTTTTGAAAGTGCTGCAAAGGAGGGTTTAATCTGCGGGACATAATCAAAAATAGTATTCAGACAGTTTGAACTGAGATGTCAGTTGATGAGCACTTTGTGACCAATGGCTATAATTCAATTAGCTTTGAAACAATATATAAAAGAACAGTTCTGGCCTTAAATGTAAAATACCAAATTGGGTGGTGGAAGTCCACTTTTGACAATTTGAGATAGGAACAGTCATTGGAATAAGTCGTATGTGGGCAAAGGGACGTCTGAAAGGGGAAGTTGTTAAACTGTGTTAGTGAGATTTCAAGATATGGATGTTATTAGTGAAGTACAAGTAAGGAACCCAGGATAATGAGAGAAATTGAGGCTCTGGTTCTGTAGCGAATGATGGAGTAGAGTATGACCTTCAGTAGCCAGCTGCAGGAGTAAGGGGAATGCGAGGAAACCAGCTTGGTGGAGAAAGGGATGGGGTAGTAAGTGATTGGAGGTAGCCATCTTTGGGGAGTAAGGGATGGGAGTAACCAGCTGGGGGGGGGGGGGTATATGTTAGGGCGTAAGTATTTGGAGGTAGCCATCTTGGGGAAATAAGGATAGGGAGGTAGCCAGCATGGGGGAGTAAGGAAAGGGAGGAGCCAGCATGGGGGAGTAAAGGATGGGCGGAAGCCAGCTTGGGGTGTAAAGGATGGGACATAGCCAACTTGGGGGAGTAAGGGATTACTCCAGCTTTCAGGAGTAAGGGGAACGTGAGGAAGCCTGCTTGTGGAAGAAAGGGATGGTAGCCAGCTTGGGGAGTAAGGAATGGGAGGTAGCCAGTTTGCAGGAGCAAGGGGAATGTGAGGAAGTCAGGAGGGTGAGGAATGTGAGGAAGCCAGGAGGGGTGGGGGTGTGGGGTGTGGAGGTGAAGAGAGGGTTCAGGAGGGTGAGGATGGTTTGTGGAGGGTGAAGAGAGGGTTTAGGAGTGGGGGGGGGAGGGGGGTGTGGAGGGTGAGGAATATGAGGAAACTAGGAGGGGGGATGAAGTGTGGAGGATGAAGAGAGGGTTCAGGAGGGGAGGATGGGGTGTGGAGGGTAAGAGAGGTTTCAGGAGGGTGGAGTGGGGAAGGTTCAGGAGGTTGTGGAGGGTGTCGAGAGGGCTCAGCAGGGTGTGGACAGGGTGGGTGGGTGACAGCATGGTGCCAGATGGGGTGACTGTGGGAAATGTGAGGGCATCCTCGCCAGCAGACAATGAAGCAGCAATGCTGTATTCTGTCAATGTTTTTTATATTATTATACATGGTGTTTTGCTTCAGCAGCACCAAGAGTATTAGATACAATTTATTGACATAAATAAGGAATAATATTGCATCAAGTCTCATCAGACTGGAGTTTCTGTGTGTAGCGAGTCCAATGCGACACGCTTAGTGTTTGGAGGAATGAGGGGTGACCTGAATTAAATGTCCATAGATGGGATGTATGCCTGAGGAATGGTGGAACAATGGCTGCCCAGCTCCACCCAGTGTAAATGTGCTTGTGGTTCCTGTCTTCATCACTGTGTCTACCAGTGGTACCTCCACCCCCCAGGTACCGTTGGTCATTTGCGGTTTCAATACATTGAGGACAGAGGAAGCCAATTATTCGACCCACAGTGTCTTTGCCGGTTGGGCAAGAGTTCATCGGTCAGATCCCACCTTCTGTTAACCAGTCTTCAAGCACACATTTTAGTGTATGTTTCTTCAAAGGTAATTTTGGCTGTGTTCCAGATCTGTAATGATCCTGTGGTGGGAGAAACGTTTCACCAGGTCTATAATCTTTCAGCTAATTCCTGTATCACCGTGCTACCGTGTATTCGACCGAATTACTCAGGGAAAGTGGTCCTCCCCCTTTCGTCCCTCAACTCATTACTCTATACAGCTCAATTGAAGTTCTTGTGAAATTTAGCCTTTCCAATAATTTATCAAAGTTCCAAAGACAGTTAATAATTTACAGACTTATTCCAATTAACCACCTAACAGCCTATCAGTTTGACAATTGTAACCTTTCTTGGAATTGGAAATGTGTGGCAAATGTTTGAGTTGTGTTTACGTGTTGGTCCAGCATTTGTTTTATTAGAGCAGTAGTTTTGAGTAGCCAGCCAATTCCACCCATGACATGTGACACGATCTGTTGGGGAGAGAGTTCTCCATTTGGATTCATCGATATTTTAAAGTCGAGGTGGTGTGCAACCTAAATGGGAACTTGAGGTTTTGTTTTCCGGTTTGATTTCAGACCTGCAGCATCTGTGGGATTGATTTTAGACCTGCAGCATCTGTGTGTCTTTGTTCCATATTTGCAGCATCTGTGGGTCTTTGTTCCATATTTGCAGCATCTGTGGGTCTTTGTTCCATATTTGCAGCATCTGTGGGTCTTTGTTCCATATTTGTAGGATATGCGTGTCTTTATTTCAGATTTGCAACATCTGTGGGTATTTGTTTGCAGACCTTCAGCAGCCGTGGGTATTTCAGATTTGCAGCATCTATGAGTTTGATTTCAGATCTTGCTGCAGCAAGCAAGAATTCCGTTGTCCTGTCTGGGGCACACGACAATAAAACTCTCTTGACTCTTGAGATTTGATTTCGGACCTGCCGCTGCAGGTTTTTATTTTATTCCTGCAGCATCTCCGGGTTTAATTTCGTATCTGCAGCAACTGCGGGTCTTTATTTCAGATTTGCAGCATCTGCTGGTTTGCTGAATTTCATTCCCAGTGACATGCTCGGACCCACCCTGATGCCGCAGTGCACATGTGCACAGTCTACAAGTCACCGGATGGGCGGTGCTTCCTTCCATCCTCGCTGCCGACCGACAGACCTGTTGCCGGGTCCCGCGGTGGTGGAGCGGGATCTCGACCCCGACCCCCGGTGGCCGGCTGGGCCCGGGGAGAGAGGAGAGAAGAGAGGGATCGGGGAGAGGAGTGGGGCCCCTGTGACCGTGCGGGCGGGGAGTCTCAGGGCCGGGGAGCGAGGAGAGGACAGCAAGTTGCCATCGGTGAGTATTTGTCCACCAGTCCCCAGTAGACGGGTCTAATATTGGGGAGAGACTTCGGTTACATTACCCCATTGAATGTGATTTGCTCTTGTCAGGACATTGAATTTATTTTTGTAAGTAAGTGTGTCCCAGTGATAGTTTGAAGCAGAAAAGTCATGTTGAGCAACAGCTGCTGCTGTTTTGTCATTGGATGAGTTTGTGTAGATGCTGCAAATCACACAGACTTGTATAAAGTTGGAACTAACAGTTGATGTGGTGAATGCGCTGAGCAGTCTGGTGGAGTCAAAGCAAATGTCAAGTTTGTATTACATTTACTAAATGGCTGAACGTTCAGGGAACTATTTCATAATGAAACCGTCAACTTGTGATTTCCAGTTTCAGTGATTTTTGCTGATAAAACTTCCTCAATTGCCAGAGTAAAGGCCGTTCTGAGCCTTCTGTAAGGAGGGTTGCACATTTTTTTATCGTCCTCTGGTCAGATCTAAGACTGAGTGATCTTCGGAGAAGGTGCAGCAGAATGATAGTAAGAGGAAAGGATACTGAGGATTTCGGATTCGCAAGAGAACGCATGTTGTACAAGTCAGTTCTCATTTCATTATTCAAATATGGGTATGTGAGTGGAAGTATAACATTTACATAAATCTATTGACCATTGTAGGATGACGCGTGATATTTGCAACCAGTTTTTTGGGCATGGAATTTGTAAAAATATTGCTATTCCAGAAGATCTGAAAGATAAAGAGAAAATGCTGACATGCTAGAAAAACTCAGCAGTTTAAACATCATTTGTTTACAGTCCCAGGTCTGATAATGGATCATTAACCATTACACTTCCACTGTTTTCTGCACACACTATTTTAATCAATAAAGTAAATACACATTGTCTTTATTATACTGGTAATAAATGGTAATCAAAAGGACCTGGCCAGATCACACACAACGATACGATAAACAAATGAGTTTGATTTAGATGCTGGTGGTTGTTTAAAGGTAGGGAGAGATCACCTGTCCACAGTTGGGATAGTTCAGTGCTAGAAGTAGCACCATTTAATGCAGAATTGTATCTTTCAGCTATGATAATAGGGAACGTCTGCAAGATAGCAAAGGAATCCCTCATAATCCCTGTTTGTTGAGGATGAATCAGTTGGAGAGCTGAATGCTGAGAGGAACAGAGTCAACAGTTCAGTAGTTTTATATGCAACTGCATGTAATACACATAGGCATTGCCATTTTCAAAGTCCAAATCCATTCTGCCCGTGAGCTCTATGCCCTGGTGCAGTTCCTGTGAACCGACCACACTCTCCTCGCCCATCTTTGTGTCCCGTGGGGTGCCTCCACCTACCTTGAAGGGCCGTAGGCATGAACCCAGTTCACCCCCTTACTGGTCCACTCCTCGCACCTGACGTCTCCAGCTCTCTCCCGTTAACGCCGTCCGATGAACCTTTGGGCGGGTTTATGCAGTGTACTGTAGAGATGAGACGGATGATTCTCCTGTGACGTAGGACATTCTTGCTATTGAAGGAGTGCAGCGTAGGTTTACAAGGTTAATTCCCGGAATGGCGGGACTGTCAAATGCTGAGAGAATGGAGTAGCTGGGCTTGTACACTCTGGAGTTTAGAAGGGTGAGAGGGGTCTTATTGAAACATATTAGATTATTAAGGGTTTGGACACACTAGAGGCAGGAAACATGTTCCCGATGTTGGCGGTGTCCAGAACCAGGGGTCACAGTTTACGAATAAGGGGTAAGCCATTTAGAACGGAGATGAGTAAACACTTTTTCACACAGAGAGTTGTGAGTCTGTGGAATTCTCTGCATCAGAGGGCGGTGGAGGCCGGTTCTCTGGATACTTTCAAGAGAGAGCTAAATAGGGCTTGTGTCGGGATATGGGGAAAAACGCAGGAACTGGGTATTGATTGGGGATGATCAGCCATGATCACATTGAAAGGCAGTGCTGGCTCGAAGGGCCGAATGGCCTACTACTGCACCTATTGTCTATTGTCTATTGAAACCATTTAAAAAACATATCCATGCGCAGTCAACACATCCTTGTGGAATTAAGGTGAGACTATCGCAGCTCAGATATATTGCTGGTCTTTGTTTCCAATCAATATTTATAAAATAAAATGACATATTATCGGCTCAATAATCAGTAGCGTGGGGTTATAATTGTGCTTGCACAGGTGACATGCGTGTTGCTGCTGTTGTCTGTTACAACGCTATGGTTCCCCGCACCTTTACTCTGGATTAAGGACACGGCACCGTGGCTGGGAAAGGAGAGAGGTTTACGTGGATAGGTCAGTGGCAGTAAAGAATGTAGCGTTTGTAGCAAAGTGGGAATATTGGAATGTGTTTTGGGAGTCACGGTTCAATATGCTCCGTCAGTTAATAATGTATCCAATGTGGATGGAGAACTCACTTCATTTTTCCACTTCTGAAGACATCCGAAAATTAAATATTGTTGCCACTCCCTCACAGTAACTTCCCGTTCCAGTCTAAGACTTGGATCATTCTAACATAATGTAAAGCAGACAATAATGAAGAATTTGAAAAGCTCCGTGAGTAATTGGCAGAGGAACTAAATATTCACTTTCTGTCGGTTTTCAGGCAAAAGGATGCAATCATCTTCCAGTTCTCTGAGGAGATAACATTTAGAATAAAAAAGCGGGTATTAGATAGTGCCTTGAATTTGGAATTTCAAATGGCTTTGTCGAACGTTGTGTGAGCCCAGATAGTCTATGACCTTGGGAGAATGGGTTCATTGAATCATATATTGTGTGTGTTGGTTCACCCAGGTAAAGTTTTCCTTCGCATTCAATTGTTGCTTGACAGTTATCTTAATATTGTACATTCCAGAACCACAGAATTTTGGAATGCTTGTCATCATCATGGCTGAAGGTGGCGATTGGTGAAGGGAATGCAGTGACATCTCCATCAAGTAAACAGAAAGGTTTGTAGTGCCATCTGTGAAATATAAATGTTGCCCTCGCAACGGGCGTGGTGCTGTTGCAAATACTGAGGTTAATAAAATAAGGGGCAATAGAGAAGGGGCTGAGCAGAGACAATTTACATTTGCAGGGACAACACAGTCACATGTGGACGGATGCAGGAACTGTGTGATAAATCGCCACATTTTCGTTAATGTTATCACAAATGTCAGAATATCAATGTCCAGAGTCAAGGGTCATACTGCGCAGAAATGGACTTTTGACCCACGATGGGTCTGTCAGCCGCCAATCCCTCTACACTCTCACCAATGTCTGCAGATGTGCCGTTGTAAGCATTTTATCAAGATGCAGCATCACAGCATGGTTTTGTAAGACAAGCAGCAATCAGATAGAGGAAGGGTTACGTTTCGTGTCGAGAAGAGGAAGGGTCTCGACCCGAAACGTAACCCATTCCTTCTCTCAAGAGATAATAGAGAAAAGTATTTTTTGCCACCAACTTTTCTCATTGCTTTTTCTTCCTCTATCTGATGACTGCTTGTCCGCCCCAACTTAAATGACCACAAATTCAACCACTCCAGTCTCTGTTGATGATTGAAATATTCATTTCCTCGCAATATAATGATTGATCTCCTCTGCATGCTTCCCACAGCATGGAGATCAGAATTGCACACACTCCTTCAACTTAAGACTTAATCAAAAGTGCCTCCCCGCTGCAGATAATGACAAAACATAGAAACATAGAAACATAGAAATTAGGTGCAGGAGTAGGCCATTCGGCCCAAGAATGCTAAATGTTGCCTTTGTGTGTACTGCTGACTTTAGGGATCTATGGATTTGTATGGGTGTTTCTCAGTGATCTCCAGGCCCTTGTCATTCATGGTGAATATCCTGATTTTATTTATCCCTCCAACATGCGTCAAATGACCCTAATCAGGGTTAAATTTGAAATGTAATTTCTCCGCCTAACATGTTGACTAATCATCCACAAATACTGGCTCAAATCAAGTTGCAGCAGTAGAAATGTATAGTCAAGTGATCACTACTTTGGCAGATAACTGAAAGGCCAAAATCAGGAATACCTGAGGCAAAATTATCAGATTATCTCAAAATAACAAGCATTCAAGTTGTAATGGCAATATCTTTCTTTTCCAATGTCTAACTTTCCAATGACATTACTACACGGGCAGGTGATCTTACTCAGATTAAATGAACGAATCTTCCAGTCGTTATTCCAGTTTAATTTATTCTTTACTGAAGTAGTTGTACAAACAAAGAGATGATTCATAACAGGTAATCGTTATTCTCATACAAGCTGTAACTTTCCGTTCTTTCTCCTCTGTTCTTTCAGCTCTGTTACTCACCCTCTGGTAAAGACTGTGTAATCTCCGCCGCCAGTGACCGATCTGATCTAGTCACTCTCTGGCTACGCTATATGAATAGAATAGAATAGAATAGTTTCTTTGTTGTCATTGTAACATGAACCATGTACAACGAAATTGTAAAATGTCAGCCAGTCAGTGCACCATTCAAACATTTCTAAAAGCTAACGATACATACAAGGTAAAATATTTAAAAAAAAGATAAACAACTAAAATAAATATCATGAAAATAGCACGCATAAACACCCAGCCCTACATCCTTCTGTCGATTTCACAGTCTCTTAGTATGTATCGCCCCTGCGTTCCTTGGCGGCTACATTTAGTGCCTTTATAGCAGTGAGGTAAAAACTGTTTTTAAGTCTGTTTGTCCTTGTCCTTGTAGATCTGTACCGTCTGCCTGACGGTAACAGTTCAAACAGGGAGTGTCCGGGGTGGGAAATGTCCTTTATAATACTCTGGGATTTTTTGATGCAGTGGGAACTGTGTAAGTCCTCCAAGGTAAGGAGAGGGCAGCCGACAATCCTCTGGGCGTTGTCAATGGCCCTCTGGAGCGCTTTCCTCTGAGCCGCTGTGCAGCTGGTGTACCATACGCATACACAGTATGTTAGAATGCTCTCAATGGAGCACCGATAAAAGGACAGCAGCAGTCTCTGAGTGATGTTATTCTTCCTAAGCACCCTCAGGAAGTGCAGTCTCTGCTGGACCTTTTTCAGCAGCGCAGAGGTGTTCACGCTCCACGTCAGGTCCTCCTCAATATGGATTCCCAGGAAGCGGAAATCCGCCACCCTCTCCACACAGTCCCCTCTGATAGTTAATGGTACCATGTCCGTTTTATTCTTTCTGAAGTCTATTATTATTTCCTTTGTCTTTAAGGTGTTGAGGAGCAGGTTATTTTCTCCACACCACACTGTCAGCTGCTCCGCCTCATCCCGGTAGGCGTACTCGTCCCCCCCGGACGAGTAAAAAACGTATTTTTTAAAAAATAATGTTTTTTATTAGAAGCATATACTTATCGTAGTCACAACACAATTTGTTTATCAATTACGTATTGTTAATAGCTGGGATCCCAGCTATCAGAATAGCTGGGGTCCTCGTTTATCAATTACATATTAACACAGCTTCTATTTGTTTATTTGTATTATAGATAGAAAGAAGGGGGGAGGGGGGAGAGAAGAAAAAAATAGGATAAATTACCAATAATACAATTTTGGAGATTGGTCCGTAAATTATAAAGTGTAACTATTCATCCAATCCTGGGTTCAAGTTTCAGTCAAGTTTCCGTGCTGGACCAATTTACCCTTTCAGATAATCAATAAATGGAGACTTTATTCTAGCAAATAATTCTGGTTTGTCAATTAAGACAAAGTGTAGGGTCTCAGACATCTCCATAATCCACATTTTAATTGGGGGGGTTATTGGGTTTTTCCAAAATTTTAATATAAGGTTTTTCCCAATTATTATACTATAATCAATGGGATTTCTTTGGCTTGTTGTAAGTTTTAGGCTTTGGTCTGATATTCCTAATATTATTAGTTTTGGATCAGGATCCAATTGGATATTAACAAATTCAGAAATAATTTTTAAAATATCCGTCCAGAAGTTTTTAATTTTTATACAATTTACAAAAGTATGTTTAATTAGCTTCTGAATATTGACATTTGTCACAGATAGGAGAAATATTTGGAACATTTCAATTTAATTTTGTTTTAGAGTAGTGCAGTCTATGTTGCATTTTAAATTGTATTAAAGAATGTCTGGCATTTAACGAGCATTGATGTATATGTTGTAGACTTTCATCCCAAATATCTTTCATTATAGATTGAGCTAGTTCATTTTCCCAGGCTTGTCTATATAATTCCGTCGACCGGACCTCACTATGTAACGTCCTTCGAAGCTTAAAGAGCCTGCCCCCAACTGTTCAAAATAATACTTCTCGAAATAGCTAGACAAAATAATGTGAGCTGCCAACAGTAGCTAGCCTAAATCTAAATGGCCCCAACACAAATTATATTTTGGATACCTGGGGATAACATAGCACCGGACTCTAGGGCAGCTTCTTCCTTGATATTATCAAATTTGTGAACTAACCATTCAGAAGCTAGGGATGTATTCCTGTTTTCTCAATTCATCTTTTCACCTATTTACGTCTACCCCATCAATGACATCGCACTTTCTCTAAGGAACTGCTGCGCTGCAATGCTGCGAAATGCATTCTGCACTTTGTATCTCCACCTTTGCTCCATCTGTTCTTGAGTTTCAATTGATTCTATCTGTGTGTGTTATATCTGATCTGTGTGGATTACATGCAAAACCAAGCTTTTCACAGTACTTCGGTAGATGTGACTTGAATGCACGTACAGTTAAAATGAATGGGCGACTGAAGAGTTGGTGCAAGGATCGGAGATTCAGATATTTGGACAATTTGGATCTTTTCAGGGATGGATGTGACCAGGAGTAACATCTGGTGGGCAGTTTATAAAACGCTGCTAAGGAGGGTTTAATCTGCGGGACATAATCAAAAATAGTATTCAGACAGTTTGAACTGAGATGTCAGATGATGAGCACTTTGTGACCAATGGCTATAATTCAATTAGCTTTGAAACAATATATAAAAGAACAGTTCTGGCCTTAAATGTAAAATTCCAAATTGGGTGGTGGAAGTCCACTTTTGACAAATTGAGATAGGAACAGTCATTGGAATAAGTCGTATGTGGGCAAAGGGACGTCTGAAAGGGGAAGTTGTTAAACTGTGTTAGTGAGATTTCAAGATATGGATGTTATTAGTGAAGTACAAGTAAGGAACCCAGGATAATGAGAGAAATTGAGGCTCTGTTTCTGTAGAGAATGATGAAGTAGAGTATGACCTTCAGTAGCCAGCTGCAGGAGTAAGGGAAATGCGAGGAAATCCGTTTGGTGGTGAAAGGGATGGGAGGAAGTCAACCTGGGGTAGTAAGTGATTGGAGGTAGCCATCTTGGGGGAGTCTGGGATGGGAGTAACCAGCTGGGGGGGGGGGGGGGTAAGTGTTAGAGCGTAAGTCTTTGGAGGTAGCCAGCTTGGGGAAATAAGGAAAGGGAGGTAGCCAGCATGGGGGAGTAAGGAAAGGGAGGAAGCCAGCATGGGGGAGTAAAGGGTGGGCGGAAGCCAGCTTGGGGTGTAAAGGATGGGACATAGCGAACTTGGGGGAGTAAGGGATTACTCCAGCTTTCAGGAGTAAGGGGAATGTGAGGAAGTCTGCTTGGGGAATAAACGGATGGTAGCCAGTTTGGGGAGTAAGGAATGGGAGATAGCCAGTTTGAAGGAGTAAGGGGAATGTGAGGAAGTCAGGATGGTGAGGAATGTGAGGAAGCCAGGAGGGGTGGGGGTGTGGGGTGTGGAGGTGAAGAGAGGGTTCAGGAGGGTGAGGATGGGTTGTGGAGGGTGAAGAGAGGGTTTAGGAGGGGGGGAGTGGGGTGTGGAAGGTGAGGAATATGAGGAAACCAGGAGGGGGGATGGAGTGTGGAGGATGATGAAGAGAGGGTTCAGGATGGGAGGATGAGGTGTGGAGCGTAAGAGAGGTTTCAGGAGGGCGGAGTGGGGAAGGTTCAGGAAGTTGTGGAGGGTGTCGAGAGGGCTCAGCAGGGTGTGGACAGGGTGGGTGGGTGACAGCATGGTGCCAGATGGGGTGACTGTGGGAAATGTGAGGGCATCCTCGCCAGCAGACAATGAAGCAGCAATGCTGTATTCTGTCAATGTTTTTTATATTATTATACATGGTGTTTTGCTTCAGCAGCACCAAGAGTATTAGATACCATTTATTGACATAAATAAGGAATAATATTGCATCAAGTCTCATCAGACTGGAGTTTCTGTGTGTAGCGAGTCCAATGCGACACGCTTTGTGTTTGGAGGAATGAGGGGTGACCTGAATTAAATGTCCATAGATGGGATGTATGCCTGAGGAATGGTGGAACAATGGCTGCCCAGCTCCACCCAGTGTAAATGTGCTTGTGGTTACTGTCTTCATCACTGTGTCTACCAGTGGTACCTCCACCCCCCAGGTACCGTTGGTCATTTGCGGTTTCAATACATTGAGGACAGAGGAAGCCAATTATTCGACCCACAGTGTCTTTGCCGGTTGGGCAAGAGTTCATCGGTCAGATCCCACCTTCTGTTAACCAGTCTTCAAGCACACATTTTAGTGTATAAGTTTCTTCAAAGGTAATTTTGGCTGTGTTCCAGATCTGTAATGATCCTGTGGTGGGAGAAACGTTTCACCAGGTCTACAATCTTTCAGCTAATTCCTGTATCTCCGTGCTACCGTGTATTCGACCGAATTACTCAGGGAAAGTGGTCCTCCCCCTTTCGTCCCTCAACTCATTACTCTATACAGCTCAATTGATGTTCTTGTGAAATTTAGCCTTTCCAATAATTTATCAAAGTTCCAAATACAGTTAATAATTTACAGACTTATTCCAATTAACCACCTAACAGCCTATGAGTTTGACAATTGTAACCTTTCTTGGAATTGGAAATGTGTGGCAAATGTCTGAGTTGTGTTTACGTGTTGGTCCAGCATTTGTTTTATTAGAGCAGTAGTTTTGAGTAGCCAGCCAATTCCACCCATGACATGTGACACGATCTGTTGGGAGAGAGTTTTCCATTTGGATTTATCGATATTTTAAAGTCGAGGTGGTGTGCAACCTAAATGGGAACTTGAGGTTTTGTTTTCCGGTTTGATTTCAGACCTGCAGCATCTGTGGGATTGATTTTAGACCTGCAGCATCTGTGTGTCTTTGTTCCATATTTGCAGCACCTGTGGGTCTTTGTTCCATATTTGCAGCATCTGTGGGTCTTTGTTCCATATTTGCAGCATCGGTGGGTCTTTGTTCCATATATGTAGGATCTGCGTGTCTTTATTTCAGATTTGCAACATCTGTGGGTATTTGTTTGCAGACCTTCAGCAGCCGTGGGTATTTCAGATTTGCAGCATCTATGGGTTTGATTTCAGATCTTGCTGCAGCAAGCAAGAATTCCGTTGTCCTGTCTGGGGCACATGACAATAAAACTCTCTTGACTCTTGAGATTTGATTTCGGACCTGCCGCTGCAGGTTTTTATTTTATTCCTGCAGCATCTCCCGGTTTAATTTCGTATCTGCAGCAACTGCGGGCCTTTATTTCAGATTTGCAGCATCTGCCGGTTTGCTGAATTTCATTCCCAGTGACATGCTCGGACCCACCCTGATGCCGCAGTGCACATGTGCACAGTCTACAAGTCACCGGATGGGCGGTGCTTCCTTCCATCCTCGCTGCCGACCGACAGACCTGTTGCCGGGTCCCGCGGTGGTGGAGCGGGATCTCGACCCCGACCCCCGGTGGCCGGTTGGGCCCGGGGAGAGAGGAGAGAAGAGAGGGATCGGGGAGAGGAGTGGGGCCCCTGTGACCGTGCGGGCGGGGAGTCTCAGGGCCGGGGAGCGAGGAGAGGACAGCAAGTTGCCATCGGTGAGTATTTGTCCAC
This sequence comes from Amblyraja radiata, assembly GCF_010909765.2. Taxonomy (NCBI): domain Eukaryota; kingdom Metazoa; phylum Chordata; class Chondrichthyes; order Rajiformes; family Rajidae; genus Amblyraja; species Amblyraja radiata. Next base: position 2,842,106 of record NC_046003.1, on the reverse strand, counting down.
CAGTCCCCAGTAGACGGGTCTAATATTGGGGAGAGACTTCGGTTACATTTCCCCATTGAATTTGATTTGCTCTTGTCAGGACATTGAATTTATTGTCGTGAGTAAGTGTGTCCCAGTGATAGTTTGAAGCAGAAAAGTCATGTTGAGCAACAGCTGCTGCTGTGTTTTGTCATTGGATGAGTTTGTGTAGATGCTGCAAATCACATAGACTTGTATAAAGTTGGAACTAACAGTTGATGTGGTGAAAGCGCTGAGCAGTCTGGTGGAGTCAAAGCAAATGTCGGAGTTTGTATTACATTTACTAAATGGCTGAACGTTCAGGGAACTATTTCATAATGAAACCGTCAACTTGTGATTTCCAGTTTCAGTGATTTTTGCTGATAAAACTTCCTCAATTGCCAGAGTAAAGGCCGTTCTGAGCCTTCTGTAAGGAGGGTTGCACATTTTTTTATCGTCCTCTGGTCAGATCTAAGACTGAGTGATCTTCGGAGAAGGTGCAGTAGAATGATAGTAAGAGGAAAGGATACTGAGGATTTCGGATTCGCAAGAGAACGCATGTTGTACAAGTCAGTTCTCATTTCATTATTTAAATATGGGTATGTGAGTGGAAGTATAACATTTACACAAATCTATTGACCATTGTAGGATGACGCGTGATATTTGCAACCAGTTTTTTGGGCATGGAATTTGTAAAAATATTGCTGTTCCAGAAGATCTGAAAGATAAAGAGAAAATGCTGACATGCTAGAAACACTCAGCAGTTTAAACATCATTTGTTTACAGTCCCAGTTCTGATAATGGATCATTCACCATTGCACTTCCACTGTTTTCTGCACACACTATTTTAATCAATAAAGTAAATACACATTGTCTTTATTATACTGGTAATAAATGGTAATCAAAAGGACCTGGCCAGATCACACACAACGATAAGATAAACAAATGAGTTTGATTTAGATGCTGGTGGTTGTTTAAAGGTAGGGAGAGATCACCTGTCCACAGTTGGGATAGTTCAGTGCTAGAAGTAGCACCATTTAATGCAGAATTGTATCTTTCAGCTATGATAATAGGGAACGTCTGCAAGATAGCAAAGGAATCCCTCATAATCCCTGTTTGTTGAGGATGAATCAGTTGGAGAGCTGAATGCTGAGAGGAACAGAGTCAACAGTTCAGTAGTTTTATATGCAACTGCATGTAATACACATAGGCATTGCCATTTTCAAAGTCCAAATCCATTCTGCCCGTGAGCTCTATGCCCTGGTGCAGTTCCTGTGAACCGACCTCCCTCTCCTCACCCATCTTTGTGTCCCGTGGGGTGCCTCCACCTACCTTGAAGGGCCGTAGGCATGAACCCAGTTCACCCTCTTACTGGGCCACTCCTCGCACCTGACGTCTCCAGCTCTCTCCCGTTAACGCCGTCCGATGAACCTTTGGGCGGGTTTATGCAGTGTACTGTAGAGATGAGACGGATGATTCTCCTGTGACGTAGGACATTCTTGCTATTGAAGGAGTGCAGCGTAGGTTTACAAGGTTAATTCCCGGAATGGCGGGACTGTCAAATGCTGAGAGAATGGAGCAGCTGGGCTTGTACACTCTGGAGTTTAGAAGGGTGAGAGGGGTCTTATTGAAACATATTAGATTATTAAGGGTTTGGACACACTAGAGGCAGGAAACATGTTCCCGATGTTGGCGGAGTCCAGAACCAGGGGTCACAGTTTACGAATAAGGGGTAAGCCATTTAGAACGGAGATGAGTAAACACTTTTTCACACAGAGAGTTGTGAGTCTGTGGAATTCTCTGCATCAGAGGGCGGTGGAGGCCGGTTTTCTGGATACTTTCAAGAGAGAGCTAAATAGGGCTTGTGTCGGGATATGGGGAAAAACGCAGGAACTGGGTACTGATTGGGGATGATCAGCCATGATCACATTGAATGGCAGTGCTGGCTCGAAGGGCCGAATGGCCTACTCCTGCACCTATTGTCTATTGAAACAATTTTAAAACATATCCGTGCGCAGTCAACACATCCTTGTGGAATTAAGGTGAGACTATCGCAGCTCAGATTTATTGCTGGTCTTTGTTTCCAATCAATATTTATAAAATAAAATGACATTCATATTATCGGCTCAATAATCAGTAGCGTGGGTTTATAATTGTGCTTACACAGGTGACATGCGTGTTGCTGCTGTTGTCTGTTACAACGCTATGGTTCCCCGCACCTTTACTCTGGATTAAGGACACGGCACCGTGGCTGGGAAAGGAGAGAGGTTTACGTGGATAGGTCAGTGGCAGTAAATAATGTAGCGTTGGTAGCAAAGTGGGAATATTGGAATGTGTTTTGGGAGTCACGGTTCAATATACTCCGTCAGTTAATAATGAATCCAAAGTGGATGGCGAACTCACTTCATTTTTCCACTTCTGAAGACATCCGAAAATTAAATGTTGTTGCCACTCCCTCACAGTAACTTCCCGTTCCAGTCTAAGACTTGGATCATTCTAACATAATGTAAAGCAGACAATAATGAAGAATTTAAAAAGCTCCGTGAGTAATTGGCAGAGGAATTAAATATTCACTTTCTGTCGGTTTTCAGGCAAAAGGATGCAATCATCTTCCAGTTCTCTGAGGAGATAACATTTAGAATAAAAAAGCGGGTATTAGATAGTGCCTTGAATTTGGAATTTCAGATGGCTTTGTCGAACGTTGTGTGAGCCCAGATAGTCTATGACCTTGGGAGAACTGGGTTCATTGAATCATATATTGTGTGTGTTGGTTCACCCAGGTAAAGTTTTCCTTCGCATTCAATTGTTGCTTGACAGTTATCTTAATATTGTTCATTCCAGAACCACAGAATTTTGGAATGCTTGTCATCATCATGGCTGAAGGTGGCGATTGGTGAAGGGAATGCAGTGACATCTCCATCAAGTAAACAGAAAGGTTTGTAGTGCCTTCTGTGAAATATAAATGTTGCCCTCGCAACGGGCGTGGTGCTGTTGCAAATACTGAGGTTAATAAAATAAGTGGCAATAGGGAAGGGGCTGAGCAGAGACAATTTACATTTGCAGGGACAGCATAGTCACATGTGGACGGATGCAGGAACTGTGATAAATCGCCACATTTTCGTTTATGTTATCACAAATGTCAGAATATCAATGTCCAGAATCAAGGGTCATACTGCGCAGAAATGGGCTTTTGACCCACGATGGGTCTGCCAGCCGCCAATCCCTCTACACTCTCACCAATGTCTGCAGATGTGCCGTAGTAAGCATTTTTTCAAGATGCAGCATCACAGCATGGTTTTGTAAGAAGGAAATGCAGATGCTGATTTAAACCGAAGATAGACGCAAAACGCTGGAGTAACTCAGCGGGACAGGCAGCATCTCTGGAGAGAAGGAATGGGTGACGTTTCGGGTCGAGAAGAGGAAGGGTCTCGACCCGAAACGTCACCCATTCCTTCTTTCCAGAGATGGTGCCTGTCCCGCTGAGTTACTCCAGCTTTTTGTGTCTATCTATGGTTTTGTAAGCGCTCAATTCAAGCATCCAGCTGTGAATGTAACTAGACCATCACGTAAACCAACATCCCTCCCATTGACTCTATCTACACTTCCCGCTGCCTTGGCAAGTCCACCATCATAATGGAGGATGAATCTCACACCGATCACCCCCTATTCTCCCATCTCCCACCAGGCAAGAGATATAGGTGTGAAAACCTCCAGTTTTCAGTGAGAGTTCCTTGCAAGATATTATCAGGCAACTGAACCATCCTCTCACCAGTTAGTGAATGGTTCCATCGGCCCAATTGAAGACCCTCGGACTATCATGAATCACACTTTACTGGAATTAACTGACACTGAATGCCACTCCCATTATCTTGTTCTGTGCCTTGTGGCTGACTAGATTGTATTGCATAGTATTTTCTCTGTCTGGTTAGTACGCGACAAAAACACTTTTCATTGTGCCTTGGCACACGTGACAACAATAAACTAAACTTATCCTATTTCCCAGCGTTCCTGGTTTGTTGTCTACTGCCCATTTACAATTTGAATGCTTATCCAGGTGTTACCAAAATAATGTGAGAGTACTGACTTCAACACCATCTCAAACATTGTGTCCCAGACTGTGGTCATCCACTGGTGAAAGATTATTCTCGAGATAATCCTGTAAACCTCATAGTCCTGACCTAAATCTATGCCCCCCCCCCCCGGTCATGGACACGTCGACGATAGAGAAAAGTAGAGAAAAGTATTTTTTGCCCCCGACTTTTCTCATTGCTTTTTCTTACTCTATCTGATCGCTGCTTGTCCGCCCCAACTTAAATGACCACAAATTCAACCACTCCAGTCTCTGTTGATGATTGAAATATTCATTTCCACGCAATATACTGATTGATCTCCTCTGCATGCTTCCCACAGTATGGAGATCAGAATTGCACACGCTCCTCCAACTTAAGACTTAATCATCTCCCTATAAAAAGTGCCTCCCCGCTGCGATCTAATGACAAGAATGCTAAATGTTGCCTTTGTGTGTACTGCTGACTTTAGGGATCTATGGATTTGTATGGGTGTTTCTCAGTGATCTCCAGGCCCTTGTCATTCATTGTGAATATCCTGATTTTATTTATCCCTCCAACATGCGTCAAATGGCCCTAATCAGGGTTAAATTTGAAATGTAATTTCTCCGCCTAACATGTTGACTAATCATCCACAAATATTGGCTCAAATCAAGTTGCAGCAGTATAAATGTATAGTCAAGTGATCACTACTTTGGCAGATAACTGAAAGGCCAAAATCAGGAATACCTGAGGCAAAATTATCAGATTATCTCAAAATAACAAGCATTCAAGTTGAAATGGCAATATCTTTCTTTTCCAATGTCTAACTTTCCAATGACATTACTACACGGCCAGGTGATCTTACTCAGATTAAATGAACGAATCTTACAGTCGTTATTCCAGTTTAATTTATTCTTTGCTGAAGTAGTTGTACAAACAAAGAGATGATTCATAACAGGTAATCGTTATTCTCATACAAGCTGTAACTTTCCGTTCTTTCTCCTCTGTTCTTTCCGCTCTGTTATTCACCCTCTGGTAAAGACTGTGTAATCTCCGCCGCCAGTGACCGATCTGATCTAGTCACTCTCTGGCTACGCTATATGTAACGTCTTTTAAAAAAAATAATGTTTTTATTAGAAGCATATACTTATCGTAGTCACAACACAATTTGTTTATCAATTACGTATTGTTAATAGCTGGGATCCCAGCTATCAGAATAGCTGGGGTCCTCGTTTATCAATTACATATTAACACAGCTTCTATTTGTTTATTTTTTTTATAGATAGAAAGAAGGGGGGGGGGGGGGGAAGAAAAAAATAGGATAAATTACCAATAATACAATTTTGGAGATAGGTCCGTAAATTATAAAGTGTAACTATTCATCCAATCCTGGGTTCAAGTTTCAGTCAAGTTTCCGTGCTGGACCAATTTACCCTTTCAGATAATCAATAAATGGAGACTATATTCTAGCAAATAATTCTGGTTTGTCAATTAAGACAAGTCTAATTTTTTCCAAGTGTATGGTCTCAGACATCTCCATAATCCATATATTAATTGTGGGGGTTATTGGGTTTTTCCAAAATTTTAATATAAGATTTTTCCCAATTATTATACTATAATCAATGAGATTTCTTTGGCTTGTTGTAAGTTTTAGGCTTTGTTCTGATATTCCTAATATTATTCGTTTTGGATCAGGATCTAATTGGATATTAACAAATTCAGAAATAATTTTTAAAATATCCGTCAGGAAGTTTTTTAATTTTTATACAATTTACAAAAGTATGTTTAATTAGCTTCTGAATATTGACATTTGTCACAGATAGGAGAAATATTTGGAAAATTTCTATTTAATTTTGTTTTAGAGTAGTGCAGTCTATATTGTACTTTAAATTGTATTAAAGAATGTCTGGCATTTAACGAGCATTGATGTATATGTTGTAGACTTTCATCCCAAATATCTTTCATTATAGATTGAGCTAGTTCATTTTCCCAGGCTTGTCTATATAATTCCGTCGACCGGACCTCACTATGTAACGTCCTTCGAAGCTTAAAGAGCCTGCCCCCAACTGTTCAAAATAATACTTCTCGAAATAGCTAGACAAAATAATGTGAGCTGCCAACAGTAGCTAGCCTAAATCTAAATGGCCCCAACACAAATTATATTTTGGATACCTGGGGATAACATAGCACCGGACTCTAGGGCAGCTTCTTCCATGATATTATCAAATTTGTGAACTAACCATTCAGAAGCTAGGGATGTATTGCTGTTTTCTCAATTCATCTTTTCACCTATTTACGTCTACCCCATCAATGACATCGCACTTTCTCTAAGGAACTGCTGTGCTGCAATGCTGCGAAATGCATTCTGCACTTTGTATCTCCACCTTTGCTCCATCTGTTCTTGAGTTTCAACTGATTCTATCTGTGTGTGGTATATCTGATCTGTGTGGATTACATGCAAAACCAAGCTTTTCACAGTACTTCGGTAGATGTGACGTGAATGCACGTACAGTTAAAATGAATGGGCGACTGAAGAGTTGGTGCAAGGATCGGAGATTCAGATATTTGGACAATTTGGATCTTTTCAGGGATGGATGTGACCAGGAGACTAACATCTGGTGGGCAGTTTTGAAAGTGCTGCAAAGGAGGGTTTAATCTGCGGGACATAATCAAAAATAGTATTCAGACAGTTTGAACTGAGATGTCAGTTGATGAGCACTTTGTGACCAATGGCTATAATTCAATTAGCTTTGAAACAATATATAAAAGAACAGTTCTGGCCTTAAATGTAAAATACCAAATTGGGTGGTGGAAGTCCACTTTTGACAATTTGAGATAGGAACAGTCATTGGAATAAGTCGTATGTGGGCAAAGGGACGTCTGAAAGGGGAAGTTTTTAAACTGTGTTAGTGAGATTTCAAGATATGGATGTTATTAGTGAAGTACAAGTAAGGAACCCAGGATAATGAGAGAAATTGAGGCTCTGTTTCTGTAGCGAATGATGGAGTAGAGTATGATCTTCAGTAGCCAGCTGCAGGAGTAAGGGGAATGCGAGGAAACCAGCTTTGGGGAGTAAGGGATGGGAGGAAGTCAACCTGGGGGTGTAAGTGATTGGAGGAAGTCAGCTTGGGGGAGTAAGGGATGGGAGTAACCAGCTGGGGGGGGGCGGGTTAAGTGATTGGAGGTAGCCATCTTGGGGGAGTAAGGGATGGGAGTAACCAGCGGGGGGGTTGGAGTGGTTAGTGCGTAAGTATTTGGAGGTAGCCAGCTTGGGGAAATAAGGAAAGGGAGGTAGCCAGCATGGGGGAGTAAGGAAAGGGAGGAAGCCAGCATGGGTGAGTAAAGGATGGGCGGAAGCCAGCTTGATGTGTAAAGGATGGGACATAGCCAACTTGGGGGAGTAAGGGATTACTCCAGCTTTCAGGAGTAAGGGGAATGTGAGGAAGTCTGCTTGGGGAATAAACGGATGGTAGCCAGCTTGGGGAGTAAGGAATGGGAGATAGCCAGTTTGAAGGAGTAAGGGGAATGTGAGGAAGTCAGGATGGTGAGGAATGTGAGGAAGCCAGGAGGGGTGGGGGTGTGGGGTGTGGAGGTGAAGAGAGGGTTCAGGAGGGTGAGGATGGGTTGTGGAGGGTGAAGAGAGGGTTTAGGATGTGGGGGGAGTGGGGTGTGGAGGGTGAGGAATATGAGGAAACCAGGAGGGGGGATGGAGTGTGGAGGATGAAGAGAGGGTTCAGGATGGGAGGATGGGGTGTGGAGGGTAAGAGAGGTTTCAGGAGGGTGGAGTGGGGAAGGTTCAGGAAGTTGTGGAGGGTGTCGAGAGGGTGTGGACAGGGTGGGTGGGTGACAGCATGGTGCCAGATGGGGTGACTGTGGGAAATGTGAGGGCAACCTCGCCAGCAGACAATGAAGCAGCAATGCTGTATTCTGTGAATGTTTTTTATACTATTAATGCTATACTTCAGCAGCACCAAGAGTATTAGATACCATTTATTGACATAAATAAGGAATAATATTGCATCAAGTCTCATCAAACTGGAGTTTCCAATGCGACACGCTTAGTGTTTGGAGGAATGATGGGTGACCTGAATTAAGTGTCCATAGATGGGATGTATGCCTGAGGAATGGTGGAACAATGGCTGCCCAGATCCACCCAGTGTAAATGTGCTTGTGGTTACTGTCTTCATCACTGTGTCTACCAGTGGTACCTCCACCCCCCAGGTACCGTTGGTCATTTGCGGTTTCAATACATTGAGGACAGAGGAAGCCAATTATTCGACCCACAGTGTCTTTGCCGGTTGGGCAAGAGTTCATCGGTCAGATCCCACCTTCTGTTAACCAGTCTTCAAGCACACATTTTAGTGTATAAGTTTCTTCAAAGCTAATTTTGGCTGTGTTCCAGATCTGTAATGATCCTGTGGTGGGAGAAACGTTTCACCAGGTCTACAATCTTTCAGCTAATTCCTGTATCTCCGTGCTACCGTGTATTCGACCGAATTACTCAGGGAAAGTGGTCCTCCCCTTTTCGTCCCTCAACTCATTACTCTATACAGCTCAATTGATGTTCTTGTGAAATTTAGCCTTTCCAATAATTTATCAAAGTTCCAAATACAGTTAATAATTTACAGACTTATTCCAATTAACCACCTAACAGCCTATCAGTTTGACAATTGTAACCTTTCTTGGAATTGGAAATGTGTGGCAAATGTTTGAGTTGTGTTTACATGTTGGTCCAGCATTTGTTTTATTAGAGCAGTAGTTTTGAGTAGCCAGCCAATTCCACCCATGACATGTGACACGATCTGTTGGGGAGAGAGTTCTCCATTTGGATTCATCGATATTTTAAAGTCGAGGTGGTGTGCAACCTAAATGGGAACTTGAGGTTTTGTTTTCCGGTTTGATTTCAGACCTGCAGCATCTGTGGGATTGATTTTAGACCTGCAGCATCTGTGTGTCTTTGTTCCATATTTGCAGCATCTGTGGGTCTTTGTTCCATATTTGCAGCATCTGTGGGTCTTTGTTCCATATTTGCAGCATCTGTGGGTCTTTGTTCCATATTTGTAGGATCTGCGTGTCTTTATTTCAGATTTGCAACATCTGTGGGTATTTGTTTGCAGACCTTCAGCAACCGTGGGTATTTCAGATTTGCAGCATCTATGGGTTTGATTTCAGATCTTGCTGCAGCAAGCAAGAATTCCGTTGTCCTGTCTGGGGCACATGACAATAAAACTCTCTTGACTCTTGAGATTTGATTTCGGACCTGCCGCTGCAGGTTTTTATTTTATTCCTGCAGCATCTCCGGGTTTAATTTCGTATCTGCAGCAACTGCGGGCCTTTATTTCAGATTTGCAGCATCTGCTGGTTTGCTGAATTTCATTCCCAGTGACATGCTCGGACCCACCCTGATGCCGCAGTGCACATGTGCACAGTCTAAAAGTAACCGGATGGGCGGTGCTTCCTTCCATCTTCGCTGCCGACCGACAGACCTGTTGCCGGGTCCCGCGGTGGTGGAGCGGGATCTCGACCCCGACCCCCGGTGGCCGGCTGGGCCCGGGGAGAGAGGAGAGAAGAGAGGGATCGGGGAGAGGAGTGGGGCCCCTGTGACCGTGCGGGCGGGGAGTCTCAGGGCCGGGGAGCGAGGAGAGTACAGCAAGTTGCCATCGGTGAGTATTTGTCCACCAGTCCCCAGTAGACGGGTCTAATATTGGGGAGAGACTTCGGTTACATTTCCCCATTGAATGTGATTTGCTCTTGTCAGGACATTGAATTTATTGTTGTGAGTAAGTGTGTCCCAGTGATAGTTTGAAGCAGAAAAGTCATGTTGAGCAACAGCTGCTGTGTTTTGTCATTGGATGAGTTTGTGTAGATGCTGCAAATCACATAGACTTGTATAAAGTTGGAACTAACAGTTGATGTGGTGAATGCGCTGAGCAGTCTGGTGGAGTCAAAGCAAATGTCAAGTTTGTTTTACATTTACTAAATGGCTGAACGTTCAGGGAACTATTTCATAATGAAACCGTCAACTTGTGATTTCCAGTTTCAGTGATTTTTGCTGATAAAACTTCCTCAATTGCCAGAGTAAAGGCCGTTCTGAGCCTTCTGTAAGGAGGGTTGCACATTTTTTATCGTCCTCTGGTCAGATCTAAGACTGAGTGATCTTCGGAGAAGGTGCAGTAGAATGATAGTAAGAGGAAAGGATACTGAGGATTTCGGATTCGCAAGAGAACGCATGTTGTACAAGTCAGTTCTCATTTCATTATTCAAATATGGGTATGTGAGTGGAAGTATAACATTTACATAAATCTATTGACCATTGTAGGATGACGCGTGATATTTGCAACCAGTTTTTTGGGCATGGAATTTGTAAAAATATTGCTATTCCAGAAGATCTGAAAGATAAAGAGAAAATGCTGACATGCTAGAAACACTCAGCAGTTTAAACATCATTTGTTTACAGTCCCAGTTCTGATAATGGATCATTCACCATTGCACTTCCACTGTTTTCTGCATCACTATTTTAATCAATAAAGTAAATACACATTGTCTTTATTATACTGGTAATAAATGGTAATCAAAAGGACCTGGCCAGATCACACACAACGATAAGATAAACAAATGAGTTTGATTTAGATGCTGGTGGTTGTTTAAAGGTAGGGAGAGATCACCTGTCCACAGTTGGGATAGTTCAGTGCTAGAAGTAGCACCATTTAATGCAGAATTGTATCTTTCAGCTATGATAATAGGGAACGTCTGCAAGATAGCAAAGGAATCCCTCATAATCCCTGTTTGTTGAGGATGAATCAGTTGGAGAGCTGAATGCTGAGAGGAACAGAGTCAACAGTTCAGTAGTTTTATATGCAACTGCATGTAATACACATAGGCATTGCCATTTTCAAAGTCCAAATCCATTCTGCCCGTGAGCTCTATGCCCTGGTGCAGTTCCTGTGAACCGACCTCCCTCTCCTCGCCCATCTTTGTGTCCCGTGGGGTGCCTCCACCTACCTTGAAGGGCCGTAGGCATGAACCCAGTTCACCCTCTTACTGGGCCACTCCTCGCACCTGACGTCTCCAGCTCTCTCCCGTTAACGCCGTCCGATGAACCTTTGGGCGGGTTTATGCAGTGTACTGTAGAGATGAGACGGATGATTCTCCTGTGACGTAGGACATTCTTGCTATTGAAGGAGTGCAGCGTAGGTTTACAAGGTTAATTCCCGGAATGGCGGGACTGTCAAATGCTGAGAGAATGGAGTAGCTGGGCTTGTACACTCTGGAGTTTAGAAGGGTGAGAGGGGTCTTATTGAAACATATTAGATTATTAAGGGTTTGGACGCACTAGAGGCAGGAAACATGTTCCCGATGTTGGCGGAGTCCAGAACCAGGGGTCACAGTTTACGAATAAGGGGTAAGCCATTTAGAACGGAGATGAGTAAACACTTTTTCACACAGAGAGTTGTGAGTCTGTGGAATTCTCTGCATCAGAGGGCGGTGGAGGCCGGTTCTCTGGATACTTTCAAGAGAGAGCTAAATAGGGCTTGTGTCGGGATATGGGGAAAAACGCAGGAACTGGGTACTGATTGGGGATGATCAGCCATGATCACATTGAATGGCAGTGCTGGCTCGAAGGGCCGAATGGCCTACTCCTGCACCTATTGTCTATTGTCTATTGAAACAATTTTAAAACATATCGGTGCGCAGTCAACACATCCTTGTGGAATTAAGGTGAGACTATCGCAGCTCAGATTTATTGCTGGTCTTTCTTTCCAATCAATATTTATAAAATAAAATGACATTCATATTATCGGCTCAATAAACAGTAGCGTGGGGTTATAATTGTGCTTGCACAGGTGACATGCGTGTTGCTGCTGTTGTCTGTTACAACGCTATGGTTCCCCGCACCTTTACTCTGGATTAAGGACACGGCACCGTGGCTGGGAAAGGAGAGAGGTTTACGTGGATAGGTCAGTGGCAGTAAATAATGTAGCGTTTGTAGCAAAGTGGGAATATTGGAATGTGTTTTGGGAGTCACGGTTCAATATACTCCGTCAGTTAATAATGAATCCAAAGTGGATGGAGAACTCACTTCATTTTTCCACTTCTGAAGACATCCGAAAATTAAATGTTGTTGCCACTCCCTCACAGTAACTTCCCGTTCCAGTCTAAGACTTGGATCATTCTAACATAATGTAAAGCAGACAATAATGAAGAATTTAAAAAGCTCCGTGAGTAATTGGCAGAGGAATTAAATATTCACTTTCTGTCGGTTTTCAGGCAAAAGGATGCAATCATCTTCCAGTTCTCTGAGGAGATAACATTTAGAATAAACAAGCGGGTATTAGATAGTGCCTATAATTTGGAATTTCAGATGGCTTTGTCGAACGTTGTGTGAGCCCAGATAGTCTATGACCTTGGGAGAACGGGTTCATTGAATCATATATTGTGTGTGTTGGTTCACCCAGGTAAAGTTTTCCTTCGCATTCAATTGTTGCTTGACAGTTATCTTAATATTGTTCATTCCAGAACCACAGAATTTTGGAATGCTTGTCATCATCATGGCTGAAGGTGGCGATTGGTGAAGGGAATGCAGTGACATCTCCATCAAGTAAACAGAAAGGTTTGTAGTGCCTTCTGTGAAATATAAATGTTGCCCTCGCAACGGGCGTGGTGCTGTTGCAAATACTGAGGTTAATAAAAGAAGTGGCAATAGGGAAGGGGCTGAGCAGAGACAATTTACATTTGCAGGGACAGCATAGTCACATGTGGACGGATGCAGCAACTGTGATAAATCGCCACAGTTTTGTTTATGTTATCACAAATGTTGTCAGAATATCAATGTCCAGAATCAAGGTTCATACTGCGCAGGAATGGGCTTTTGACCCACGATGGGTCTGCCAGCCGCCAATCCCTCTACACTCTCACCAATGTCTGCAGATGTGCCGTAGTAAGCATTTTTTCAAGATGCAGCATCACAGCATGGTTTTGTAAGAAGGAAATGCAGATGCTGATTTAAACCGAAGATAGACGCAAAACGCTGGAGTAACTCAGCGGGACAGGCAGCATCTCTGGAGAGAAGGAATGGGTGACGTTTCGGGTCGAGAAGAGGAAGGGTCTCGACCCGAAACGTCACCAATTCCTTCTTTCCAGAGATGGTGCCTGTCCCGCTGAGTTACTCCAGCTTTTTGTGTCTATCTATGGTTTTGTAAGCGCTCAATTCAAGCATCGAGCTGTGAATGTAACTAGACCATCACGTAAACCAACATCCCTCCCGTTGACTCTATCTACACTTCCCGCTGCCTTGGCAAGGCCACCATCATAATGAAGGATGAGTCTCACACCGATCACCCCCTCTTCTCCCATCTCCCACCAGGCAAGAGATAAAGGTGTGAAAACCTCCAGATTCAATGAGAGTTCCTTGCAAGCTATCAGGCAACTGAACCATCCTCTCACCAGCTAGTGAATGGTTCCATCGGCCCAATTGAAGACCCTCGGACTATCATGAATCACACTTTACTGGAATTAACTTACACTGAATGCCACTCCCATTATCTTGTTCTGTGCCTTGTGGCTGACTAGATTGTATTGCATAGTCTTTTCTCTGTCTGGTTAGTACGCGAGAAAAACACTTTTCATTGTGCCTTGGCACACGTGACAACAATAAACTAAACTTATCCCATTTCCCAGCGTTCCTGGTTTGTTGTCTACTGCCCATTTACAATTTGAATGCTTATCCAGGTGTTACCAAAATAATGTGAGAGTACTGACTTCAGCACCATCTCAAACATTGTGTCCCAGACTGTGGTCATCCACTGGTGAAAGATTATTCTCGAGATCATCCTGTAAACCTCATAGTCCTGACCTAAATCTATGCCCCCCCCCCCAGGTCATGGTCACATCGACGGTAGAGAAAAGTAGAGAAAAGTATTTTTTGCCACCAACTTTTCTCATTGCTCTTTCTTACTCTATCTGATCGTTGCTTGTCCGCCCCAACTTAAATGACCACAAATTCAACCACTCCAGTCTCTGTTGATGATTGAAATATTCATTTCCACGCAATATCCTGATTGATCTCCTCTGCATGCTTCCCACAGTATGGAGATCAGAATTGCACACGCTCCTCCAACTTAAGACTTAATCATCTCCCTATAAAAAGTGCCTCCCCGCTGCGATCTAATGACAAGAATGCTAAATGTTGCCTTTGTGTGTGCTGCTGACTTTAGTATGGATTTGTATGGGTGTTTCTCAGTGATCTCCAGGCCCTTGTCATTCATGGTGAATATCCTGATTTTATTTATCCCTCCAACATGCGTCAAATGGCCCTAATCAGAGTTAAATTTGAAATGTAATTTCTCCGCCTAACATGTTGACTAATCATCCACAAATACTGGCTCAAATCAAGTTGCAGAGGTAGAAATGTATAGTCAAGTGATCACTACTTTGTAGATAACTGAAAGGCCAAAATCAGGAATACGAGGCAAAATTATCATATTATCTCAAAATAACAAGCATTCAAGTTGTAATGGCAATATCTTTCTTTTCCAATGTCTAACTTTCCAATGCCATTACTACACGGGCAGGTGATCTTACTCAGATTAAATGAACGAATCTTCCAGTCGTTATTCCACTTTAATTTATTCTTTACTGAAGTAGTTGTACAAACAAAGAGATGATTCATAACAGGTAATCGTTATTCTCATACAAGCTGTAGCTTTCCGTTCTTTCTCCTCTGTTCTTTCCGCTCTGTTATTTCCCCTCTGGTAAAGACTGTGTACTCTCCGCCGCCAGTGACCGATCTGATCTAGTCACTCTCTGGCTACGCTATATGTAACGTCTTTTAAAAAAAATAATGTTTTTATTAGAAGCATATACATATCGTAGTCACAACACAATTTGTTGATCAATTACATATTGTTAATAGCTGGGATCCCAGCTATCAGAATAGCTGGGTTCCTCGTTTATCAATTACATATTAACACAGCTTCTATTTGTTTATTTTTTTTATAGATAGAAAGAAGGGGGGAGGGGAGGGAGAGAGAAGAAAAAAATAGGATAAATTACCAATAATACAATTTTGGAGATAGGTCCGTAAATTATAAAGTGTAACTATTCATCCAATCCTGGGTTCAAGTTTCAGTCAAGTTCCGTGCTTGACCAATTTACCCTTTCAGATAATCAATAAATGGAGACTATATTCTAGCAAATAATTCTGGTTTGTCAATTAAGACAAAGTGTAGGGTCTCAGACATCTCCATAATCCACATTTTAATTGCGGGGTTATTGGGTTTTCCCAAAATTTTAATATAAGATTTTTCCCAATTATTATACTATAATCAATCAGATGTCTTTGGCTTGTTGTAAGTTTTAGGCTTTGTTCTGATATTCCTAATATTATTAGTTTTGGATCAGGATCCAATTTGATATTAACAAATTCAGAAATAATTTTTAAAATATCCGTCCAGAAGTTTTTAATTTTTATACAATTTACAAAAGTATGTTTAATTAGCTTCTGAATATTGACATTTGTCACAGATAGGAGAAATATTTGGAAAATTTCTATTTAATTTTGTTTTAGAGTAGTGCAGTCTATGTTGACTGTCTGGCATTTAACGAGCATTGATGTATATGTTGTAGACTTTCATCACAAATATCTTTCATTATAGATTGAGCTAGTTCATTTTCCCAGGCTTGTCTATATAATTCCGTCGACCGGACCTCACTATGTAACGTCCTTCGAAGCTTAAAGAGCCTGCCCCCAACTGTTCAAAATAATACTTCTCGAAATAGCTAGACAAAATAATGTGAGCTGCCAACAGTAGCTAGCCTAAATCTAAATGGCCCCAACACAAATTATATTTTGGATACCTGGGGATAACATAGCACCGGACTCTAGGGCAGCTTCTTCCATGATATTATCAAATTTGTGAACTAACCATTCAGAAGCTAGGGATGTATTCCTGTTTTCTCAATTCATCTTTTCTCCTATTTACGTCTACCCCATGAATGACATCGCACTTTCTCTAAGGAACTGCTGTGCTGCAATGCGGCGAAATGCATTCTGCACTTTGTATCTCCACCTTTGCTCCATCTGTTTTTGAGTTTCAACTGATTCTATCTGTGTGTGGTATATCTGATCTGTGTGGATTACATGCAAAACCAAGCTTTTCACAGTACTTCGGTAGATGTGACGTGAATGCACGTACAGTTAAAATGAATGGGCGACAGAAGAGTTGGTGCAAGGATCGAAGTTTCAGATATTTGGACAATTGGATCTTTTCAGGGATGGATGTGACCAGGAGACTAACATCTGGTGGGCAGTTTTGAAAGCGCTGCAAAGGAGGGTTTAATTTGCGGGACATAATCAAAAATAGTATTCAGACAGTTTGAACTGAGATGTCAGTTGATGAGCACTTTGTGACCAATGGCTATAATTCAATTAGCTTTGAAACAATATATAAAAGAACAGTTCTGGCCTTAAATGTAAAATTCCAAATTGGGTGGTGGAAGTCCACTTTTGACAATTTGAGATAGGAACAGTCATTGGATTAAGTCGTATGTGGGCAAAGGGACGTCTGAAAGGGGAAGTTTTTAAACTGTGTTAGTGAGATTTCAAGATATGGATGTTATTAGTGAAGTACAAGTAAGGAACCCAGGATAATGAGATAAATTGAGGCTCTGGTTCTGTAGCGAATGATGGAGTAGAGTATGATCTTCAGTAGCCAGCTGCAGGAGTAAGGGGAATGCGAGGAAACCCGCTTGGTGGAGAAAGGGATGGGAGGAAGTCAACCTGGGGTAGTAAGTGATTGGAGGTAGCCATCTTTGGGGAGTACGGGATGGGAGTAACCAGCTGGGGAGGGGGCGGGTTAAGTGATTGGAGGTAGCCATCTTGGGGGGAGTAAGGGGTGGGAGTAACCAGCTGGGGGGGGGGGGGGGTAAGTGTTAGGGCGTAAGTATTTGGAGGTAGCCAGCTTGGGGAAATAAGGTAGGGAGGTAGCCAGCATGGGGGAGTAAGGAAAGGGAGGAAGCCAGCATGAGGATGGGAAATAGCCAACTTGGGGGAGTAAGGGATTACTCCAGCTTTCAGGAGTAAGGGGAATGTGAGGAAGCCTGCTTGGGGAAGAAATGGATGGTAGCCAGCTTGGGGAGTAAGGAATGGGAGGTAGCCAGTTTGCAGGAGTAAGGGGAATGTGAGGAAGTCAGGAGTGTGAGGAATGTGAGGAAGCCAGGAGGGGTGGGGTGTGGGGTGTGGAGGGTGAAGAGAGGGTTCAGGAGGGTGAGGATGGGTTATGGAGGGTGAAGAGAGGGTGTAGGAGGGGGAGGGGAGTGGGGTGAGGAATATGAGGAATCCAGGAGGGGGGATGGAGTGTGGAGGATGATGAGAGGGTTCAGGAGGGGAGGATGGGTGTGGAGGGTAAGAGAGGTTTCAGGAGGGTGGAGTGGGGAAGGTTCAGGAGGTTGTGGAGGGTGTCGAGAGGGCTCAGCAGGGTGTGGACAGGGTGGGTGGGTGACAGCATGGTGCCAGATGGGGTGACTGTGGGAAATGTGAGGGCATCCTCGCCAGCAGACAATGAAGCAGCAATGCTGTATTCTGTCAATGTTTTTTATACTATTATACATGGTGTTTTGCTTCAGCAGCACCAAGAGTATTAGATACCATTTATTGACATAAATAAGGAATACTATTCCATCAAGTCTCATCAGACTGGAGTTTCTGTGTGTAGCGAGTACAATGCGACACGCTTAGTGTTTGGAGGAATGAGGGGTGACCTGAATTAAATGTCCATAGATGGGATGTATGCCTGAGGAATGGTGGAACAATGGCTGCCCAGCTCCAGCCAGTGTAAATGTGCTTGTGGTTCCTGTCTTCATCACTGTGTCTACCAGTGGTACCTCCACCCCCCAGGTACCGTTGGTCATTTGCGGTTTCAATACATTGAGGACAGAGGAAGCCAATTATTCAACCCACATTGTCTTTGCCGGTTGGGCAAGAGTTCATCGGTCAGATCCCACCTTCTGTTAACCAATCTTCAAGCACACATTTTAGTGTATAAGTTTCTTCAAAGGTAATTTTGGCTGTGTTCCAGATCTGTACTGATCCTGTGGTGGGAGAACCGTTTCACCAGGTCTACAATCTTTCAGCTAATTCCTGTATCTCCGTGCTACCGTGTATTCGACCGAATTACTCAGGGAAAGTGGTCCTCCCCCTTTCGTCCCTCAACCCATTACTCTATACAGCTCAATTGATGCTCTCGTGAAATTTAGCCTTTCCAATAATTTATCAAAGTTCCAAATACAGTTAATAATTTACAGACTTATTCCAATTAACCACCTAACAGCCTATGAGTTTGACAATTGTAACCTTTCTTGGAATTGGAAATGTGTGGCAAATGTTTGAGTTGTGTTTACATGTTGGTCCAGCATTTGTTTTTTTAGAGCAGTAGTTTTGAGTAGTCAGCCAATTCCACCCATGACATCTGTTGGGGAGAGAGTTCTCCATTTGGATTTATCGATATTTTAAAGTCGAGGTGGTGTGCAACCTAAATGGGAACTTGAGGTTGTGTTTTCCGGTTTGATTTCAGACCTGCAGCATCTGTGGGATTGATTTTAGACCTGCAGCATCTGTGGGTCTTTGTTCCATATTTGCAGCATCTGTGGGTCTTTGTTCCATATTTGTAGGATCTGCGTGTCTTTATTTCAGATTTGCAACATCTGTGGGTATTTGTTTGCAGACCTTCAGCAGCCGTGGGTATTTCAGATTTGCAGCATCTATGGGTTTGAATTCAGATCTTGCTGCAGCAAGCAAGAATTCCGTTGTCCTGTCTGGGGCACATGACAATAAAACTCTCTTGACTCTTGAGATTTGATTTCGGACCTGCCGCTGCAGGTTTTTATTTTATTCCTGCATCATCTCCGGGTTTAATTTCGTATCTGCAGCATCTGCGGGCCTTTATTTCAGATTTGCAGCATCTGCGGGTTTGCTGAATTTCATTCCCAGTGACATGCTCGGACCCGCCCTGATGCCGCAATGCACATGTGCACAGTCTACAAGTCACCGGATGGGCGGTGCTTCCTTCCATCCTCGCTGCCGACCGACAGACCTGTTGCCGGGTCCCGCGGTGGTGGAGCGGGATCTCGACCCCGACCCCCGGTGGCCGGCTGGGCCCGGGGAGAGAGGAGAGAAGAGAGGGATCGGGGAGAGGAGTGGGGGCCCCTGTGACCGTGCGGGCGGGGAGACTCAGGGCCGGGGAGCGGAGAGGACAGCAGATTGCCATCGGTGAGTATTTGTCCACCAGTCCCCAGTGAACCGGTCTAATATTGGGGAGAGACTTCGGTTACATTTCCCCATTGAATTTGATTTGCTCTTGTCAGGACATTGAATTTATTGTTGCGAGTAAGTGTGTCCCAGTGATAGTTTGAAGCAGAAAAGTCATGTTGAGCAACAGCTGTGTTTTGTCGAAGGTACACAAAATTGCTGGGGAAACTCAGCGGGTGCAGCAGCATCCATGGAGCGAAGGAAATAGGCGACGTTTCGGGCCGAAACCCTTCTGCTGCACCCGCTGAGTTTCCCCAGCAATTTTGTGTACCTTCGATATTCCAGCATCTGCAGTTCCCTTTTGAACACAGCTGTGTTTTGTCATTGGATGAGTTTGTGTAGATGCTGCAAATCACACAGACTTGTATAAAGTTGGAACTAACAGTTGATGTGGTGAATGCGCTGAGCAGTCTGGTGGAGTCAAAGCAAGTGTCGAGTTTGTTTTACATTTACTAAATGGCTGAACGTTCAGGGAACTATTTCATAATGAAACCGTCAACTTGTGATTTCCAGTTTCAGTGATTTTTGCTGATAAAACTTCCTCAATTGCCAGAGTAAAGGCCGTTCTGAGCCTTCTGTAAGGAGGGTTGCACATTTTTTATCGTCCTCTGGTCAGATCTAAGACTGAGTGATCTTCGGAGAAGGTGCAGCAGAATGATAGTAAGAGGAAAGGATACTGAGGATTTCGGATTCGCAAGAGAATGCATGTTGTACAAGTCAGTTCTCATTTCATTATTCAAATATGGGTATGTATATGAGTGGAAGTATAACATTTACACCAATCTATTGACCATTGTAGGATGACGCGTGATATTTGCAACCAGTTTTTTGTGCATGGAATTTGTAAAAATATTGCTATTCCAGAAGATCTGAAAAATAAAGAGAAAATGCTGACGTGCTGGAAACATTCAGCAGTTTAAACATCATTTGTTTACAGTACCAGTTCTGATAATGGATCATTCACCATTGCACTTCCACTGTTTTCTGCACACACTATTTTAATCAATAAAGTAAATACACATTGTCTTTATTATACTGGTAACAAATGGTAATCAAAAGGACCTGGCCAGGTCACACACAACGATAAGATAAACAAATGAGTTTGATTTAGATGCTGGTGGTTGTTTAAAGGTAGGGAGAGATCACGTGTCCACAGTTGGGATAGTTCAGTGCTAGAAGTAGCACAATTTAATGCAGAATTGTATCTTTCAGCTATGATAATAGGGAACGTCTGCAAGATAGCAAAGGAATCCCTCATAATCCCTGTTTGTTGAGGATGAATCAGTTGGAGAGCTGAATGCTGAGAGGAACAGAGTCAACAGTTCAGTAGTTTTATATGCAACTGCATGTAATACACATAGGCATTGCCATTTTCAAAGTCCAAATCCATTCTGCCCGTGAGCTCTATGCCCTGGTGCAGTTCCTGTGAACCGACCTCCCTCTCCTCACCCATCTTTGTGTCCCGTGGGGTGCCTCCACCTACCTTGAAGGGCCGTAGGCATGAACCCAGTTCACCCTCTTACTGGGCCACTCCTCGCACCTGACGTCTCCATCTCTCTCCCGTTAACGCCGTCCGATGAACCTTTGGGCGGGTTTAGGCAGTGTACTGTAGAGATGAGACGGATGATTCTCCTGTGACGTAGGACATTCTTGCTATTGAAGGAGTGCAGCGTAGGTTTACAAGGTTAATTCCCGGAATGGCGGGACTGTCAAATGCTGAGAGAATGGAGCAGCTGGGCTTGTACACTCTGGAGTTTAGAAGGGTGAGAGGGATCTTATTGAAACATATTAGATTATTAAGGGTTTGGACACACTAGTGGCAGGAAACATGTTCCCGATGTTGGTGGAGTCCAGAACCAGGGGTCACAGTTTACGAATAAGGGGTAAGCCATTTAGAACGGAGATGAGTAAACACTTTTTCACACAGAGAGTTGTGAGTCCGTGGAATTCTCTGCATCAGAGGGCGGTGGAGGCCGGTTCTCTGGATACTTTCAAGAGAGAGCTATATAGGGCTTGTGTCGGGATATGGGGGAAAACGCAGGAACTGGGTACTGATTGGGGATGATCAGCCGTGATCACATTGAATGGCAGTGCTGGCTCGAAGGGCCGAATGGCCTACTCCTGCGTCTATTGTCTATTGAAACAATTTTAAAACATATCCGTGCGCAGTCAAAACATCCTTGTGGAATTAAGGTGAGACTATCGCAGCTCAGATTTATTGCTGGTCTTTGTTTCCAATCAATATTTATAAAATAAAATGACATTCATATTATCGGCTCAATAATCAGTAGCGTGGCGTTATAATTGTGCTTGCACAGGTGACATGCGTGTTGCTGCTGTTGTCTGTTACAACGCTATGGTTCCTTGCACCTTTACTCTGGATTAAGGACACGGCACCGTGGCTGGGAAAGGAGAGAGGTTTACGTGGATAGGTCAGTGGCAGTAAAGAATGTAGCGTTTGTAGCAAAGTGGGAATATTGGAATGTGTTTTGGGAGTCACGGTTCAATATACTCCATCAGTTAATAATGTATCCAAAGTGGATGGAGAACTCACTTCATTTTTCCACTTCTGAAGACATCCGAAAATTAAATGTTGTTGCCACTCCCGCACAGTAACTTCCCGTTCCAGCCTAAGACTTGGATCATTCTAACATAATGTAAAGCAGACAATAATGAAGAATTTAAAAAGCTCCGTGAGTAATTGGCAGAGGAATTAAATATTCACTTTCTGTCGGTTTTCAGGCAAAAGGATGCAATCATCTTCCAGTTCTCTGAGGAGATAACATTTAGAATAAAAAAGCGGGTATTAGATAGTGCCTTGAATTTGGAATTTCAGATGGCTTTGTCGAACGTTGTGTGAGCCCAGATAGTCTATGACCTTGGGAGAACGGGTTCATTGAATCATATATTGTGTGTGTTGGTTCACCCAGGTAAAGTTTTCCTTCGCATTCAATTGTTGCTTGACAGTTATCTTAATATTGTTCATTCCAGAACCACAGAATTCTGGAATGCTTGTCATCATCATGGCTGAAGGTGGCGATTGGTGAAGGGAATGCAGTGACATCTCCATCAAGTAAACAGAAAGGTTTGTAGTGCCTTCTGTGAAATATAAATGTTGCCCTCGCAACGGGCGTGGTGCTGTTGCAAATACTGAGGTTAATAAAAGAAGTGGCAATATGGAAGGGGCTGAGCAGAGACAATTTACATTTGCAGGGACAGCATAGTCACATGTGGACGGATGCAGGAACTATGTGATAAATCGGCACATTTTTCGTTTATGTTATCACAAATGTCAGAATATCAATGTCCAGAATCTAGGGTCATACTGCGCAGAAATGGGCTTTTGACCCACGATGGGTCTGCCAGCCGCCAATCCCTCTACACTCTCACCAATGTCTGCAGATGTGCCGTAGTAAGCATTTTTTCAAGATGCAGCATCACAGCATGGTTTTGTAAGAAGGAAATGCAGATACTGATTTAAACCGAAGATAGACGCAAAACGCTGGAGTGACTCAGCGGGACAGGCAGCATCTCTGGAGAGAAGGAATGGGTGACGTTTCGGGTCGAGAAGAGGAAGGGTCTCGACCCGAAACGTCACCCATTCCTTCTTTCCAGAGATGGTGCCTGTCCCGCTGAGTTACTCCAGCTTTTTGTGTCTATCTATGGTTTTGTAAGCGCTCAATTCAAGCATCGAGCCGTGAATGTAACTAGACCATCACGTAAACCAACATCCCTCCCATTGACTCTATCTACACTTCCCGCTGCCTTGGCAAGTCCACCATCATAATGAAGGGTGAGTCTCACACCGATCACCCCCTCTTCTCCCATCTCCCACCAGGCAAGAGGTATAGGTGTGAAAACCTCCAAATTCAGTGAGAGTTCCTTGCAAGCTATTATCAGGCAACTGAACCATCCTCTCACCAGTTAGTGAATGGTTCCATCAGCCCAATTGAAGACCCTCGGACTATCATGAATCACACTTTACTGGAATTAACTTACACAGAATGCCACTCCCATTATCTTGTTCTGTGCCTTGTGGCTGACTAGATTGTATTGCATAGTATTTTCTCTGTCTGGTTAGTACGCCACAAAAACACTTTTCATTGTGCCTTGGCACACGTGACAACAATAAACTAAACTTATCCCATTTCCCAGCGTTCCTGGTTTGTTGTCTACTGCATATTTACAATTTGAATGCCTATCCAGGTGTTACCAAAATAATGTGAGAGTACTGACTTCAACACCATCTCAAACATTGTGTCCCAGACTGTGGTCATCCACTGGTGAAAGATTATTCTCGAGATCATCCTGTAAACCTCATAGTCCTGACCTAAATCTATGCCCCCCCCCCAGGTCATGGACACGTCGACGATAGAGAAAAGTAGAGAAAAGTATTTTTTGCCCCCGACTTTTCTCATTGCTTTTTCTTACTCTATCTGATCGCTGCTTGTCCGCCCCAACTTAAATGACCACAAAGTCAACCACTCCAGTCTCTGTTGATGATTGAAATATTCATTTCCACGCAATATACTGATTGATCTCCTCTGCATGCTTCCCACAGTATGGAGATCAGAATTGCACACGCTCCTCCAACTTAAGACTTAATCATCTCCCTATAAAAAGTGCCTCACCGCTGCGTTCTAATGACAAGAATGCTAAATGTTGCCGTTGTGTGTACTGCTGACTTTAGGGATCTATGGATTTGTATGGGTGTTTCTCAGTGATCTCCAGGCCCTTGTCATTCATGGTGAATATCCTGATTTTATTTATCCCTCCAACATGCGTCAGGGTTAAATTTGAAATGTAATTTCTCCGCCTAACATGTTGACTAATCATCCACAAATACTGGCTCAAATCAAGTTGCAGCAGTAGAAATGTATAGTCAAGTGATCACTACTTTGGCAGATAACTGAAAGGCCAAAATCAGGAATACCTGAGGCTAAATTATCAGATTATCTCAAAATAACAAGCATTCAAGTTGAAATGGCAATATCTTTATTTTCCAATGTCTAACTTTCCAATGACATTACTACACGGGCAGGTGATCTTACTCAGATTAAATGAACGAATCTTACAGTCGTTATTCCAGTTTAATTTATTCTTTACTGAAGTAATTGTACAAACAAAGAGATGATTCATAACAGGTAATCGTTATTCTCATACAAGCTGTAACTTTCCGTTCTTTCTCCTCTGTTCTTTCCCCTCTGTTATTCACCCTCTGGTAAAGACCGTGTAATCTCCGCCGCCAGTGACCGATCTGATCTAGTCACTCTCTGGCTACGCTATATGTAACGTCTTTTAAAAAAAATAATGTTTTTTATTAGAAGCATATACTTATCGTAGTCACAACACAATTTATTTATCAATTACGTATTGTTAATAGCTGGGATCCCAGCTATCAGAATAGCCGTGGTCCTCGTTTATCAATTACATATTAACACAGCTTCTATTTGTTTATTTGTTTTATAGATAGAAAGAAGGGGGGGGGGGGGGGAGAAGAAAAAAATAGGATAAATTACCAATAATACAATTTTGGAGATAGGTCCGTAAATTATAAAGTGTAACTATTCATCCAATCCTGGGTTCAAGTTTCAGTCAAGTTTCCGTGCTTGACCAATTTACCCTTTCAGATAATCAATAAATGGAGACTATATTCTAGCAAATAATTATGGTTTGTCAATAAAGACAAGTCTAATTTTTTTACCAAGTGTAGGGTCTCAGACATCTCCATAATCCACATTTTAATTGGGGGGGTTGTTGGGTTTTTCCAAAATTTTAATATAAGATTTTTCCCAATTATGATACTATAATCAATGAGATTTCTTTGGCTTGTTGTAAGTTTTAGGCTTTGTTCTGATATTCCTAATATTATTAGTTTTGGATCAGGATCTAATTGGATATTAACAAATTCAGAATAATTTTTAAAATATCCGTCCAGAAGTTTTTTAATTTTTATACAATTTACAAAAGTATGTTTAATTAGCTTCTGAATATTGACATTTGTCACAGATAGGAGAAATATTTGGAAAATTTCAATTTAATTTTGTTTTAGAGTAGTGCAGTCTATGTTGTACTTTAAATTGTATTAAAGAATGTCTGGCATTTAACGAGCATTGATGTATATGTTGTAGACTTTCATCCCAAATATCTTTCATTATAGATTGAGCTAGTTCATTTTCCCAGGCTTGTGTATATAATTCCGTCGACCGGACCTCACTATGTAACGTCCTTCGAAGCTTAAAGAGCCTGCCCCCAACTGTTCAAAATAATACTTCTCGAAATAGCTAGACAAAATAATGTGAGCTGCCAACAGTAGCTAGCTTAAATCTAAATGGCCCCAACACAAATTATATTTTGGATACCCGGGGATAACATAGCACCGGACTCTAGGGCAGCTTCTTCCATGATATTATCAAATTTGTGAACTAACCATTCAGAAGCTAGGGATGTATTCCTGTTTTCTCAATTCATCTTTTCACCTATTTACGTCTACCCCATCAATGACATCGCACTTTCTCTTAGGAACTGCTGTGCTGCAATGCTGCGAAATGCATTCTGCACTTTGTATCTCCGCCTTTGTTCCATCTGTTCTTGAGTTTCAACTGATTCTATCTGTGTGTGGTATATCTGATCTGTGTGGATTACATGCAAAACCAAGCTTTTCACAGTACTTCGGTAGATGTGACGTGAATGCACGTACAGTTAAAATGAATGGGCGACTGAAGAGTTGGTGCAAGGATCGGAGATTCAGATATTTGGACAATTTGGATCTTTTCAGGGATGGATGTGACCAGGAGACTAACATCTGGTGGGCAGTTTTGAAAGTGCTGCAAAGGAGGGTTTAATCTGCGGGACATAATCAAAAATAGTATTCAGACAGTTTGAACTGAGATGTCAGTTGATGAGCACTTTGTGACCAATGGCTATAATTCAATTAGCTTTGAAACACTATATAAAAGAACAGTTCTGGCCTTAAATGTAAAATACCAAATTGGGTGGTGGAAGTCCACTTTTGACAATTTGAGATAGGAACAGTCATTGGAATAAGTCGTATGTGGGCAAAGGGACGTCTGAAAGGGGAAGTTTTTAAACTGTGTTAGTGAGATTTCAAGATATGGATGTTATTAGTGAAGTACAAGTAAGGAAACCAGGATAATGAGATAAATTGAGGCTCTGTTTCTGTAGAGAATGATGGAGTAGAGTATGATCTTCAGTAGCCAGCTGCAGGAGTAAGGGGAATGCGAGGAAACCTGCTTGGTGGTGAAAAGGATGGGAGGAAGTCAACCTGGGGTAGTAAGTGATTGGAGGTAGCCATCTTGGGGGAGTCAGGGATGGGAGTAACCAGCTGGGGGGGGCGGGTTAAGTGATTGGAGGTAGCCATCTTGGGGGAGTAAGGGATGGGAGTAACCAGCTGGGGGGGGGGGGTAACTGTTAGTGCGTAAGTATTTGGAGGTAGCCAGCTTGGGGAAATAAGGAAAGGAAGGTAGACAGCATGGGGGAGTAAGGAAAGGGAGGAAGCCAGCATGGGTGAGTAAAGGATGGGCGGAAGCCAGCTTGATGTGTAAAGGATGGGACATAGCCAACTTGGGGGAGTAAGGGATTACTCCAGCTTTCAGGAGTAAGGGGGGTGTGAGGAAGTCTGCTTGGGGAATAAACGGATGGTAGCCAGCTTGGGGAGTAAGGAATGGGAGATAGCCAGTTTGAAGGAGTAAGGGGAATGTGAGGAAGTCAGGATGGTGAGGAATATGAGGAAGCCAGGAGGGGTCGGGGTGTGGGGTGTGGAGGTGAAGAGAGGGTTCAGGTGGGCGAGGATGGGTTGTGGAGGGTGAAGAGAGGGTTTACGAGTGGGGGAGTGGGGTGTGGAGGGTGAGGAATATGAGGAAACCAGGAGGGGGGATGGAGTGTGGAGGATGAAGAGAGGGTTCAGGATGGGAGGATGGGGTGTGGAGGGTAAGAGAGGTTTCAGGAGGGTGGAGTGGGGAAGGTTCAGGAAGTTGTGGAGGGTGTCGAGAGGGCTCAGCAGGGCGTGGACAGGGTGGGTGACAGCATGGTGCCAGATGGGGTGACTGTGGGAAATGTGAGGGCATCCTCGCCAGCAGACAATGAAGCAGCAATGCTGTATTCTGTGAATGTTTTTTATACTATTATACATGGTGTTTTGCTTCAGCAGCACCAAGAGTATTAGATACCATTTATTGACATAATTAAGGAATAATATTGCATCAAGTCTCATCAGACTGGAGTTTCTGTGTGTAGCGAGTCCAATGCGACACGCTTAGTGTTTGGAGGAATGAGGGGTGACATGGATTAAATGTCCATAGATGGGATGTATGCCTGAGGAATGGTGGAACAATGGCTGCCCAGCTCCACCCAGTGTAAATGTGCTTGTGGTTACTGTCTTCATCACTGTGTCTACCAGTGGTACCTCCACCCCCCAGGTACCGTTGGTCATTTGCGGTTTCAATACATTGAGGACAGAGGAAGCCAATTATTCGACCCACATTGTCTTTGCCGGTTGGGCAAGAGTTCATCGGTCAGATCCCACCTTCTGTTAACCAGTCTTCAAGCACACATTTTAGTGTATACGTTTCTTCAAAGGTAATTTTGGCTGTGTTCCAGATCTGTAATGATCCTGTGGTGGGAGAAACGTTTCACCAGGTCTACAATCTTTCAGCTAATTCCTGTATCACCGTGCTACCGTGTATTCGACCGAATTACTCAGGGAAAGAGGTCCTCCCCCTTTCGTCCCTCAACCCATTACTCTATACAGCTCAATTGATGTTCTTGTGAAATTTAGCCTTTCCAATAATTTATCAAAGTTCCAAATACAGTTAATAATTTACAGACTTATTCCAATTAACAACCTAACAGACTATCAGTTTGACAATTGTAACCTTTCTTGGAATTGGAAATGTGTGGCAAATGTTTGAGTTGTGTTTACATGTTGGTCCAGCATTTGTTTTATTAGAGCAGTAGTTTTGAGTAGCCAGCCAATTCCACCCATGACATGTGACACGATCTGTTGGGGAGAGAGTTCTCCATTTCGATTCATCGATATTTTAAAGTCGAGGTGGTGTGCAACCTAAATGGGAACTTGAGGTTTTGTTTTCCGGTTTGATTTCAGACCTGCAGCATCTGTGGGATTGATTTTAGACCTGCAGCATCTGTGTGTCTTTGTTCCATATTTGCAGCATCTGTGGGTCTTTGTTCCATATTTGCAGCATCTGTGGGTCTTTGTTCCATATTTGCAGCATCTGTGGGTCTTTGTTCCATATTTGTAGGATCTGCGTGTCTTTATTTCAGATTTGCAACATCTGTGGGTATTTGTTTGCAGACCTTCAGCAGCCGTGGGTATTTCAGATTTGCAGCATCTATGGGTTTGATTTCAGATCTTGCTGCAGCAAGCAAGAATTCCGTTGTCCAGTCTGGGGCACATGACAATAAAACTCTCTTGACTCTTGAGATTTGATTTCGGACCTGCCGCTGCAGGTTTTTATTTTATTCCTGCAGCATCTCCGGGTTTAATTTCGTATCTGCAGCAACTGCGGGCCTTTATTTCAGATTTGCAGCATCTGCTGGTTTGCTGAATTTCATTCCCAGTGACATGCTCGGACCCACCCTGATGCCGCAGTGCACATGTGCACAGTCTACAAGTCACCGGATGGGCGGTGCTTCCTTCCATCCTCGCTGCCGACCGACAGACCTGTTGCCGGGTCCCGCGGTGGTGGAGCGGGATCTCGACCCCGACCCCGACCCCCGGTGGCCGGCTGGGCCCGGGGAGAGAGGAGAGAAGAGAGGGATCGGGGAGAGGAGTGGGGCCCCTGTGATCGTGCGGGCGGGGAGTCTCAGGGCCGGGGAGCGAGGAGAGGACAGCAAGTTGCCATCGGTGAGTATTTGTCCACCAGTCCCCAGTAGACGGGTCTAATATTGGGGAGAGACTTCGGTTACATTTCCCCATTGAATGTGATTTGCTCTTGTCAGGACATTGAATTTATTGTTGTGAGTAAGTGTGTCCCAGTGATAGTTTGAAGCAGAAACAGCTGCTGCTGTGTTTTGTCATTGGATGAGTTTGTGTAGATGCTGCAAATCACACAGACTTGTATAAAGTTGGAACTAACAGTTGATGTGGTGAATGCGCTGAGCAGTCTGGTGGAGTCAAAGCAAATGTCAAGTTTGTTTTACATTTACAAAATGGCTGAACGTTCAGGGAACTATTTCATAATGAAACCGTCAACTTGTGATTTCCAGTTTCAGTGATTTTTGCTGATAAAACTTCCTCAATTGCCAGAGTAAAGGCCGTTCTGAGCCTTCTGTAAGGAGGGTTGCACATTTTTTTATCGTCCTCTGGTCAGATCTAAGACTGAGTGATCTTCGGAGAAGGTGCAGTAGAATGATAGTAAGAAGAAAGGATACTGAGGATTTCGGATTCGCAAGAGAACGCATGTTGTACAAGTCAGTTCTCATTTCATTATTCAAATATGGGTATGTGAGTGGAAGTATAACATTTACATAAATCTATTGACCATTGTAGGATGACGCGTGATATTTGCAACCAGTTTTTTGGGCATGGAATTTGTAAAAATATTGCTATTCCAGAAGATCTGAAAGATAAAGAGAAAATGCTGACATGCTAGAAACACTCAGCAGTTTAAACATCATTTGTTTACAGTCCCAGTTCTGATAATGGATCATTCACCATTGCACTTCCACTGTTTTCTGCATCACTATTTTAATCAATAAAGTAAATACACATTGTCTTTATTATACTGGTAATAAATGGTAATCAAAAGGACCTGGCCAGGTCACACACAACGATAAGATAAACACATGAGTTTGATTTAGATGCTGGTGGTTGTTTAAAGGTAGGGAGAGATCACCTTTCCACAGTTGGGATAGTTCAGTGCTAGAAGTAGCACCATTTAATGCAGAATTGTATCTTTCAGCTATGATAATAGGGAACGTCTGCAAGATAGCAAAGGAATCCCTCATACTCCCTGTTTGTTGAGGATGAATCAGTTGGAGAGCTGAATGCTGAGAGGAACAGAGTCAACAGTTCAGTAGTTTTATATGCAACTGCATGTAATACACATAGGCATTGCCATTTTCAAAGTCCAAATCCATTCTGCCCGTGAGCTCTATGCCCTGGTGCAGTTCCTGTGAACCGACCTCCCTCTCCTCACCCATCTTTGTGTCCCGTGGGGTGCCTCCACCTACCTTGAAGGGCCGTAGGCATGAACCCAGTTCACCCTCTTACTGGGCCACTCCTCGCACCTGACGTCTCCAGCTCTCTCCCGTTAACGCCGTCCGATGAACCTTTGGGCGGGTTTATGCAGTGTACTGTAGAGATGAGACGGATGATTCTCCTGTGACGTAGGACATTCTTGCTATTGAAGGAGTGCAGCGTAGGTTTACAAGGTTAATTCCCGGAATGGCGGGACTGTCAAATGCTGAGAGAATGGAGTAGCTGGGCTTGTACACTCTGGAGTTTAGAAGGGTGAGAGGGGTCTTATTGAAACATATTAGATTGTGAAGGGTTTGGACACACTAGAGGCAGGAAACATGTTCCCGATGTTGGCGGAGTCCAGAACCAGGGGTCACAGTTTACGAATAAGGGGTAAGCCATTTAGAACGGAGATGAGTAAACACTTTTTCACACAGAGAGTTGTGAGTCTGTGGAATTCTCTGCATCAGAGGGCGGTGGAGGCCGGTTCTCTGGATACTTTCAAGAGAGAGCTAAATAGGGCTTGTGTCGGGATATGGGGAAAAACGCAGGAAATGGGTATTGATTGGGGATGATCAGCCATGATCACATTGAAAGGCAGTGCTGGCTCGAAGGGCCGAATGGCCTACTACTGCACCTATTGTCTATTGTCTATTGAAACCATTTAAAACATATCCATGCGCAGTCAACACATCCTTGTGGAATTAAGGTGAGACTATCGCAGCTCAGATTTATTGCTGGTCTTTGTTTCCAATCAATATTTATAAAATAAAATGACATATTATCGGCTCAATAATCAGTAGCGTGGGGTTATAATTGTGCTTGCACAGGTGACATGCGTGTTGCTGCTGTTGTCTGTTACAACGCTATGGTTCCTTGCACCTTTACTCTGGATTAAGGACACGGCACCGTGGCTGGGAAAGGAGAGAGGTTTACGTGGATAGGTCAGTGGCAGTGAAGAATGTAGCGTTTGTAGCAAAGTGGGAATATTGGAATGTGTTTTGGGAGTCACAGTTCAATATACTCCGTCAGTTAATAATGTATCCAATGTGGATGGAGAACTCACTTCATTTTTCCACTTCTGAAGACATCCGAAAATTAAATGTTGTTGCCACTCCCTCACAGTAACTTCCCGTTCCAGTCTAAGACTTGGATCATTCTAACATAATGTAAAGCAGACAATAATGAAGAATTTAAAAAGCTCCGTGAGTAATTGGCAGAGGAATTAAATATTCACTTTCTGTCGGTTTTCAGGCAAAAGGATGCAATCAACTTCCAGTTCTCTGAGGAGATAACATTTAGAATAAACAAGCGGGTATTAGATAGTGCCTATAATTTGGAATTTCAGATGGCTTTGTCGAACGTTGTGTGAGCCCAGATAGTCTATGACCTTGGGAGAACGGGTTCATTGAATCATATATTGTGTGTGTTGGTTCACCCAGGTAAAGTTTTCCTTCGCATTCAATTGTTGCTTGACAGTTATCTTAATATTGTACATTCCAGAACCACAGAATTTTGGAATGCTTGTCATCATCATGGCTGAAGGTGGCGATTGGTGAAGGGAATGCAGTGACATCTCCATCAAGTAAACAGAAAGGTTTGTAGTGCCTTCTGTGAAATATAAATGTTGCCCTCGCAACGGGCGTGGTGCTGTTGCAAATACTGAGGTTAATAAAATAAGTGGCAATAGGGAAGGGGCTGAGCAGAGACAATTTACATTTGCAGGGACAGCATACTCACATGTGGACGGATGCAGGAACTGTGTGATAAATCGCCACATTTTCGTTTATGTTATCACAAATGTCAGAATATCAATGTCCAGAGTCAAGGGTCATACTGCGCAGGAATGGACTTTTGACCCACGATGGGTCTGTCAGCCGCCAATCCCTCTACACTCTCACCAATGTCTGCAGATGTGCCGTAGTAAGCATTTTATCAAGATGCAGCATCACAGCATGGTTTTGTAAGACAAGCAGCAATCAGATAGAGGAAGGGTTACGTTTCGTGTCGAGAAGAGGAAGGGTCTCGACCCGAAACGTAACCCATTCCTTCTCTCAAGAGATAATAGAGAAAAGTATTTTTTGCCACCAACTTTTCTCATTGCTTTTTCTTCCTCTATCTGATGGCTGCTTGTCCGCCCCAACTTAAATGACCACAAATTCAACCACTCCAGTCTCTGTTGATGATTGAAATATTCATTTCCTCGCAATATAATGATTGATCTCCTCTGCATGCTTCCCACAGTATGGAGATCAGAATTGCACACACTCCTTCAACTTAAGACTTAATCAAAAGTGCCTCCCCGCTGCAGATAATGACAAAACATAGAAACATAGAAACATAGAAATTAGGTGCAGGAGTAGGCCATTCGGCCCAAGAATGCTAAATGTTGCCTTTGTGTGTACTGCTGACTTTAGGGATCTATGGATTTGTATGGGTGTTTCTCAGTGATCTCCAGGCCCTTGTCATTCATGGTGAATATCCTGGTTTTATTTATCCCTCCAACATGCGTCAAATGACACTAATCAGGGTTAAATTTGAAATGTAATTTCTCCGCCTAACATGTTGACTAATCATCCACAAATACTGGCTCAAATCAAGTTGCAGCAGTAGAAATGTATAGTCAAGTGATCACTACTTTGGCAGATAACTGAAAGGCCAAAATCAGGAATACCTGAGGCAAAATTATCAGATGATCTCAAAATAACAAGCATTCAAGTTGTAATGGCAATTTCTTTCTTTTCCAATGTCTAACTTTCCAATGACATTACTACACGGGCAGGTGATCTTACTCAGATTAAATGAACGAATCTTCCAGTCGTTATTCCAGTTTAATTTATTCTTTACTGAAGTAATTGTACAAACAAAGAGATGATTCATAACAGGTAATCGTTATTCTCATACAAGCTGTAACTTTCCGTTCTTTCTCCTCTGTTCTTTCCGCTCTATTATTCACCCTCTGGTAAAGACTGTGTAATCTCCGCCGCCAGTGACCGATCTGATCTAGTCACTCTCTGGCTACGCTATATGTAACGTCTTTTAAAAAAAATAATGTTTTTATTAGAAGCATATACATATCGTAGTCACAACACAATTTGTTGATCAATTACATATTGTTAATAGCTGGGATCCCAGCTATCAGAATAGCTGGGGTCCTCGTTTATCAATTACATATTAACACAGCTTCTATTTGTTTATTTTTTTATAGATAGAAAGAAGGGGGGGGGGGGGGAGAGAAGAAAAAAATAGGATCAATTACCAATAATGCAATTTTGGAGATAGGTCCGTAAATTATAAAGTGTAACTATTCATCCAATCCTGGGTATTTGTTTGCAGACCTTCAGCAGCCGTGGGTATTTCAGATTTGCAGCATCTATGGGTTTGATTTCAGATCTTGCTGCAGCAAGCAAGAATTCCGTTGTCCTGTCTGGGGCACATGACAATAAAACTCTCTTGACTCTTGAGATTTGATTTCGGACCTGCCGCTGCAGGTTTTTATTTTATCCCTGCAGCATCTCCGGGTTTAATTTCGTATCTGCAGCAACTGCGGGCCTTTATTTCAGATTTGCAGCATCTGCGGGTTTGCTGAATTTCATTCCCAGTGACATGCTCGGACCCGCCCTGATGCCGCAGTGCACATGTGCACAGTCTACAAGTCACCGGATGGGCGGTGCTTCCTTCCATCCTCGCTGCCGACCGACAGACCTGTTGCCGGGTCCGGCGGTGGTGGAGCGGGATCTCGACCCCGACCCCCGGTGGCCGGCTGGGCCCGGGGAGAGAGGAGAGAAGAGAGGGATCGGGGAGAGGAGTGGGGCCCCTGTGACCGTCCGGGCGGGGAGTCTCAGGGCCGGGGAGCGAGGAGAGGACAGCAAGTTGCCATCGGTGACTGGGGTATTTGTCCACCAGTCCCCAGTAGACGGGTCTAATATTGGGGAGAGACTTCGGTTACATTTCTCCATTGAATTTGATTTTCTCTTGTCAGGACATTGAATTTATTGTTGTGAGTAAGTGTGTCGCAGTGATAGTTTGAAGCAGAAAAGTCATGTTGAGCAACAGCTGTGTTTTGTCATTGGATGAGTTTGTGTAGATGCTGCACATCACATAGACTTGTATAGAGTTGGAACTAACAGTTGATGTGGTGAATGCGCTGAGCAGTCTGGTGGAGTCAAAGCAAATGTCGGAGTTTGTATTACAGTTACTAAATGGCTGAACGTTCAGGGAACTATTTCATAATGAAACCGTCAACTTGTGATTTCCAGCTTCAGTGATTTTTGCTGATAAAACTTCCTCAATTGCCAGAGTAAAGGCCGTTCTGAGCCTTCTGTAAGGAGGGTTGCACATTTTTTATCGTCATCTGGTCAGATCTAAGACTGAGTGATCTTCGGAGAAGGTGCAGTAGAATGATAGTAAGAGGAAAGGATACTGAGGATTTCGGATTTGCAAGAGAACGCATGTTGTACAAGTCAGTTCTCATTTCATTATTCAAATATGGGTATGTGAGTGGAAGTATAACATTTACACAAATCTATTGACCATTGTAGGATGACGCGTGACTTTTGCACTAGCTTTTTGGGCATGGATTTATTTTAAATATTGCTATTCCAGAAGATCTGAAGGATAAAGAGAAAATGCTGACATGCTGGAAACATTCAGCAGTTTAAACATCATTTGATTACAGTCCCAGTTCTGATAATGGATCATCCACCATTGCACTTCCACTGTTTTCTGCATTAACTATTTTAATCAATAAAGTAAATCCACATTGTCCAGTAACTGGTAAGAAATGGTAATCAAAATGGTTTCATCTCCCCTTTTCCTAATAGGCCACCATTCAGATAATAGTCCACAGGAAAGTAGACTTTTATTTGAATGGTGGCCGATGAGGAAAAGCGAAGATGCAACGAGACCTGGGTGTAATGGTACACCAGTCATTAAAAGTAGGCATGCAGGTGCAGCAGGCAGTGAAGAAAGCGAATGGTGAGTTGGCATTCATAGCAAAATAATTTAAGTATAGGTGCCGGGAGGTTCTACTGCAGATGTACAGAGTCTGGTGAGACTACACCTGGAGTATTAACCATATAACCATATAACAATTACAGCACGGAAACAGGCCATCTCGACCCTTCTAGTCCGTGCCGAACACGTAACTCCCCCAGTCCCATATACCTGCGCTCAGACCATAACCCTCCATTCCTTCCCCGTCCATATAACTATCCAATTTATTTTTAAATGATAAAAACGAACCTTCCTCCACCACCTTCACTGGAAGCTCATTCCACACAGCCACCACTCTCTGAGTAAAGAAGTTCCCCCTCATGTTACCCCTAAACCTCTGTCCCTTAATTCTCAAGTCATGTCCCCTTGTTTGAATCTTCCCTACTCTCAGTGGGAAAAGCTTATCCACGTCAACTCTGTCTATCCCTCTCATCATTTTAAAGACCTCTATCAAGTCCCCCCTTAACCTTCTGCGCTCCAAAGAATAAAGCCCTAACTTGTTCAACCTTTCTCTGTAACTTAGTTGCTGAAACCCAGGCAACATTCTAGTAAGTCTCCTCTGTACTCTCTTTATTTTGTTGACATCCTTCCTATAATTGGGCGACCAAAATTGTACACCATACTCCAGAATTGGCCTCACTAATGCCTTGTACAATTTTAACATTACATCCCAACTTCTATACTCAATCTCTGATTTATAAAGGCCAGCACACCAAAAGCTTTCTTTACCACCCTATCTACATGAGATTCCACTTTCAGGGAGCTGTGCACAGTTATTCCCAGATCCCTCTGTTCACCAGCATTCTTCAATTCCCTACCATTTACCATGTACGTCCTATTTAGATTTGTCCTGCCAAGATGTAGCACCTCACACTTATCAGCATTAAACTCCATCTGCCATCTTTCAGTCCACTCTTCCAACTGGCATAAATCTCTCTGTAGACTTTGAAAATCTACTTCATTATCCACAAGCCCACCTATCTTAGTATCATCTGCATACTTACTAATCCAATTTACCACACCATCATCCAGATCATTGATGTACATGACAAACAACAGTGGACCCAACACAGATCCATGTGGCACCCCACTAGTCACTGGCCTCCAACCTGGCAAACAACCATCCACCATTACTCTCTGGCATCTCCCATTCAGCCACTGTTGAATCCATCTTGCTACTCCACCATTAATACCCAACCATTGAACCTTCTTAACCAACCTTCCATGAGGAACCTTGTCAAATGCCTTACTGAAGTCCATATATACAACATCCACTGCTTTACCCTCATCCATTTCCCGAGTAACCGCTTCAAAAAATTCAAGAAGATTAGTCAAACATGACCTTCCAGGCACAAATCCACTTTGACTGTTCCTAATCAGACCCTGTTTATCCAGATGTTTATATATATTATCTCTAAGTATCCTTTCCATTAATTTGCCCACCACTGACGTCAAACTAACAGGTCTATAATTGCTAGGTTTACTCTTAGACACCTTTTTAAACAATGGAACAACATGCGCAGTACGCCAATCCTCCGGTACTATTCCCGTTTCTAATGACATTTGAAATATTTCTGTCATAGCCCCTGCTATTTCTACACTAACTTCCCTCAATGTCCTAGGGAATATCGTGTCCGGACCTGGAGACTTATCCACTTTTATATTTCTCAAAAGTGTCAGTACTTCCTCTTCTTTGAATCTCATAGTTTCCATAGCTACTCTACTTGTTTCCCTTACCTCACATAATTCAATATCCTTCTCCTTGGTGAATACCGAAGAAAAGAAATTGTTCAATATCTCCCCCATCTCTTTTGGCTCTGCAGATAGCTGTCCACTCTGACTCTCTAATGGACCAATTTTATCCCTCGTTATCCTTTTGCTATTAATATAGCTGTAGAAACCCTTTGGATTTACTTTCACCTTACTTGCCAAAGCAACCTCATATCTTCTTTTAGCTTTTCTAATTTATTTCTTAAGATTCTTTTTACATTCTTTATACTCCTCAAGCACCTAATTTACTCCATGCTGCCTATAATTATTGTAGATCTCCCTCTTT
Source organism: Amblyraja radiata (assembly GCF_010909765.2). Classification (NCBI taxonomy): domain Eukaryota; kingdom Metazoa; phylum Chordata; class Chondrichthyes; order Rajiformes; family Rajidae; genus Amblyraja; species Amblyraja radiata. Next base: position 2,804,484 of record NC_046003.1, on the reverse strand, counting down.
TTCCGAACCAAGTGTCCAATTTCCCTTGAAAACCATGGCTCTTTCCAATTTTTACTATTTCCTTTCAACCGAACAGGGACATAAAGATTCTGTACTCTTAAAATGTCACCTTTAAATGTACTCCATTTCTCTTCCACATCTTTCCCATAAAACAAAATGTCCCAATTTACTCCTTTTAAATCCTTTCGCATCTCCTCAAAGTTAGCCTTTCTCCAATCAAAAATCTCAACCCTAGGTCCGGTTCTGACCCTCTCCATAATTATATTGAAACTAATGGTATTGTGATCACTGGTCCCGAACTGTTCCCCAACGCATACCTCTGCCACCTGACCCGTCTCATTTCCTAACAGGAGGTCCAGCACCGCCCCTTCTCTAGTAGGTACTTCTATGTATTGCTGCAAAAAACTATCCTGCACACATTTTACAAACTCCAACCCATCCAGCCCATTTACAGACTGTGGTTCCCAGTCTATGTGTGGAAAATTGAAATCTCCCACAATCACTACCTTGTGCTTACTACTAATATCTGCAATCTCCTTACATATTTGCTCTTCCAATTCTCGCTCCCCATTTGGCGGTCTATAATACACCCCTATAAGTGTTGCTACCCCTTTCCCATTTCTCAGTTCCACCCAAATAGCCTCCCTAGACGAGCCCTCTAATCTATCCTGCCAAAGCACTGGATATTGGTCCCCCTCGAGTTCAAGTGCAACCCGTCCTTTCTGTACAGGTCGCACCTTCCCCAAAAGAGGTCCCAATGATCCAGAAACCTGAATCCATACCCACTGCACCAGTCCCTCATCCACTCATTTATCCTCCACCTCGCTCCATTCCTACTCTCACTGCCGCGTGGCACAGGCAGTAATCCTGAGATTGTTACCTTTGCAGTCCTTCTCCTTAACTCTCTACCTAACTCCCTAAATTCTTCTTTCAGGACCTCTTCTCTTTTTTTACCTATGTCGTTGGTACCTATATGTACCACAACCTCAGGCTCCTCTCCCTCCCATTTCAGGATTTCATGGACACGTTCAGACACATCCCTGACCCTGGCACCAGGGAGGCAAACTACCATCCGGGTCTCCTGTCTGCGTCCACCGAATCGCCTATCCGACCCCTGACTATAGATTCCCCTATTACAATTGCCCTCCTCTTCTTTTCCTTACCCTTCTAAGCAACAAGACCGGTCTTTATGCCAGAGGCCCGGCCGCTGTCGCTGCCCCCAGGTAGGCTGTCTCCCCCACCTTTACTCAAACATGAGTACTTATTTTCAAGGTGTACAGCCACCGGGGTACTCACCAGTCCCTGCCTCTGCCCGTTGCCCTTCCTAACTGTGACCCAGTTTTCTGTCTCCCGTGGTCTTGGAGTGACCACCTCCCTGTAACTCCTATCTATGACCTCCTCGCTCTCCCTGAGCAGACAGAGGTCATCGAGTTGCTGTTCCAGGTTCCTAACACGGTCCCTTAGGAGCCCCATCTCGACGCACCTGGCGCAGATGTGGACGTCTGGAGGGCACTCAGACTCCATGACCTCCCACATCTGACATCCAGAACAGTAAACTGCCCTGGCCCTCAATCTCCCCCTTATTCCAATACAATAAAGCCTTACCCGGGATACAAGCCAATCAGCTGCTTCCTCTAGTCCGTTCGACCAATCAGAGGCCGAAGGCCGCTCCTCCCTCTGTAACGGCTCCTGGGCCTCTGTTGAGACAAGCCCCGCGATGGGTTTTTTTAACTCACCGCACGGAGGTCGCTCCTCCCTCTGTAACGGCTCCTGGGCCTCTGTTGAGACAAGCCCCGCGATGGGTTTTTTAACTCACCGCACGAAGGTCGCTCCTCCCTCTGTAACGGCTCCTGGGCCTCTTTGACGTGGCTCACCATACAAACAGGACAATGTACTGATAAGCAGTCATACAACACAGATTTCTGCGAGCACACACAGTGTGTATAGATCTTAAAAGCAAGTATAAAGATTAAAAACTGTAAAAATAGACAAGATAAAAGTTGTGGATACGTGTAAAGTGACAGTGCGTCAGGGTTCATTTGTCCATTGTTCATTTTTTATTTAAGCTGTTTATGGCAATGGGTATGTGTGAGTTTTTGGGAATGTTCTTCTTGGATAGGGGGACTTTATATCGGCGGCCTGATGGCAGAAGTTGGAAGGACTTGTGCAGGGGGTGGGTGGGATCCTGTGTAATGAGGTTGGCTTTCCTTTTAACTGCCTGGGTGTGGAGTACTGATAATTGATTTTGAGTTTTGCCAGTTATTTTGGTTGCTTGATTGATGATCCGGGAAAGCTTTGATTTGTCTTTGACAGAGGTGAGGGTGAACCAGGATGTGATGTTAAAGGTGAGTACAGATTCTATAAGTGATTTATAGACAGCTGTTAAAATGTCCTGTCTGACATCAAAACTCCTGAGTTTCCTCAGCAGGAACAGGCGTTGCTGTGCCTTCTTGTACACAGAGTCTGTGTGCTGGGAGAAGGACAGGCGGGTGTCAATCTCTGTGCCCAGGTATCTAAAGGCCTCTACCTGCTCAACTGTCTGCCCATTCAGCCTCAGAGGTTCAAAGAGAGGTTGGGGGGAAGATGTTCGCCTCCCCCCACAACACAGCTCCTTGGTCTTGGAGATGTTAATCGCCAGAGAGCTCTCTTTGATCCACAACATCTGGGTGTTGACCTACTGATAGTAGGCAGCCAGAGAAGTGTGATCCTTGTTGTGGGCCACCAGGGCCATATCGTCTGCATACTTAACAAGGGAAATGTCACTGTTATTGTTTGCTATGTTGTTTGTGTAGATGGAAAATAAAATCGGTGATAAAACACAACCCTGGGGGACACCAGTGTTTAAAATCCTTCTCCCCATAAGCCTGACACCCGTACGAATGAAGAATCTGTCAATCTCCGCCTTAAAAATACCTAATGACAGCCGTCTGCGGCAATGAATCCCACAGATTCACCACCCTCCAGCTCAAGAAATTCCTCATCATCTCCATTCTAAAGGTACATCCTTTAATTTTGAGGTTGTGCCCTCTGGTCCTAGACTCTCCCACTGGTGGAAACATCCTCCACATCCACTCTGTCCAGGCCGCCCACTGTTTGATGGGGTGTGGAGGGTGCAGAGCGGGTTCGTGAGGTTGGGGACGGGGTTTGTACGGTGCAGAGAGGGTTTGGGAGAGAGGGGGGAGGGTGCAGAGCGGGTTCGGATGGGATGTGGAGGGTGCACAGAGGGTTTGAGAGAGGGGTTGGGTTGTGGAGGACGGAGAGAGGGTTCAGGAGGGGGAGGATGGGGTGTGGAGTGTTCAGGAGGGGAGGGTGGGGTGTGGAGTGTTCAGTAGGGGGAGGATGGGATGTGGAGTGTTCAGGAGGGGGAGGATGGGATGTTGAGTGTGAAGAGAGTGTTCAGGAGAGTGAAGAGAGTGTTCAGGAGAGTGAAGAGAGGGTTCAGGAGAGTGAAGAGAGTGTTCAGGAGAGGGAGGGTGGGGTGTGGGTGTTCAGGAGGGGGAGGATGGGGTGTGGAGTGTTCAGGAGGGGGAGGGTGGGGTGTGGGTGTTCAGGAGGGGGAGGATGGGGTGTGGAGTGTTCAGGAGGGGGGTGGGTGGGGTGTGGAGTGTTCAGGAGGGGGGTGGGTGGGGTGTGGGGGGGTGAAGAGAGGGTTCAAGAGAGTGAAGCGAGGGTTCAGGAGAGTGAAGAGAGGGTTCAGGAGGGGGAGGATGGGGTGTGGAGTGTTCAGGAGCGGGAGGATGGGGTGTGGAGTGTTTAGGAGAGGGTGGGTGGGGTGTGGCGTGTTCAGGAGGGGGGGGTGGGGTGTGGTGTGTTCAGGAGCGGGAGGATGGGGTGTGGAGTGTTCAGGAGCGGGAGGATGGGGTGTGGAGTGTTTAGGAGAGGGTGGGTGGGGTGTGGAGTGTTCAGGAGGGGGGGGGTGGGGTGTGGTGTGTTCAGGAGGGGGAGGATGGAGTGTGGAGGGTTCAGGAGGGGGGTGGGTCGGGTGTGGAGAGGGTTCAGGAGGGGGAGGGTGGGGGGTGGGGCGTGAAGAGAGTGTTCAGGAGGGTGTCGAGGGGGCTCAGCAGGGTGGGGACAGGGTGGGTGGGTGACAGCATGGTGCCAGATGGTGTGACTGTGAAATGTGAGACCATCCTCGCCAGCAGACAATGAAGCAGCAATGCTGCATTATGTGAATGTTTTTATACTATTATACAATGAACATGGTGCCGTGCTGTAGAAGCACCAGTATTAGATAGCATTTATTAACATAAATAAGGAATAATATGACATCGTTTCATCAGACTGGTGTTGCCGTGTGTAGCTAGACCGATGCTCAGCCTCTCTTCTTTAGTGTTTAGAGGAATGAGGGGTGACCTGAATGAAATGTACATGGATTGGATGTATGCCGTGTGTCATGTTATGCTGCATGTAAGTATTTAATTGTTCCATTGTACGTGTGAGAATTTAACACGCTTGATTGCTGGTTTTTCCCCTGAGTGAAGAGTCCAGATCTAGGGGTCAGAATCTGTGACTGGGCTGGTGGTCAGTGTGTTTCTGGGGTGGCTTGTTTCTGACTCTGAGGAACGGTGGAACAATGCAGGGCTGTCCAGCTCCACCCAGTGTAAATGTGCTTGGGTTTCCTGTCTTCATCACTGTGTGGGCCCGGGTGGTACCTCCATCCCCCAGGTACCGTTGGTCATTTGCGGTTTCAATACATTGACAGAGGAAGCCAGTTATTCGACCCACAGTGTCTTTGCCGAATGTGCAAGAGTTCATCGGTCAGATCCCACCTTCTGGCAACCAGTCTTCAAGCACACATTGTAGTGTATACGTTTCTTCACCTTCACAGGTAATTTTAGCTGTGGAATTCTCTGCCACAGAAGGTAGTTGAGGCCACAGTTCATTGGCTATATTTAAGAGGGAGTTAGATGTGGCCCTTGTGGCTAAAGGGATCAGGGGGTATGGAGAGAAGGCAGGTACAGGATACTGAGTTGGATGATCAGCCATCATCATATTGAATGGCGAATGGTGCAGGCTCGAAGGGCCGAATGGCCTCATGTACCTATTTTCTATGTTTCTATGAGTTCCAGATCTGTACTGATCCTGTGGTGAGAGAAACGTTTCACCAGGTCTACAATCTTTCAGCTAATTCCTGTATCACCGTGCTACACTGTATTCGACAGGATTACTCAGGGAAACTGCTCCTCCTCCTTTCGTCCCTCATCTCATTACTGTATACAGCTCAATTGATGCTCTCGTGAAATTTAGCCTTTCCAGTCATTTATCAAAGTTCCAAATACAGTTAATAATTTCCAGACTTATTCCAATTAACCACCTAACAGCCGGTGACTTTGCCAATTGTAACCTTACTTGGAATTAGAAATGTGTGGTAAATGTTTGAGTTGTGATTACGTGTCGGAACAGCATTTGTTTTATTTGAGCAGCCGTTGTGAGCAGCCAATTCCACCCATGACATGTGTGGCAGTATCTGTTGGGGGAGAGAGTTCACCATTTGGACTCATCGATATTTTAAACTAGAAGGTGGAGTGTAACCTAAATGGGAACTTGAGTTTGTGTTATCCGGTTTGAGTTTAGACCTGCAGCATCTGTGGGTTTGAGTTTAGACCTGCAGCATCTGTGGGTTTGATATTAGACCTGCAGCATCTGTGGGTTTGATATTAGACCTGCAGCATCTGTGGGTTTGATATTAGACCTGCAGCATCTGTGGGTTTGTGTTTAGACCTGCAGCATCTGTGGGTTTGTGTTTAGACCTGCAGCATCTGTGGGTTTGATATTATTTGATATTAGACCTGCAGCATCTGTGGGTTTGAGTTTAGACCTGCAGCATCTGTGGGTTTGATATTAGACCTGCAGCATCTGTGGGTTTGATATTAGGCCTGCAGCATCTGTGGGATTGAGTTTAGACCTGCAGCATCTGTGGGTTTGATATTAGACCTGCAGCATCTGTGGGTTTGATATTAGACCTGCAGCATCTGTGGGTTTGATATTAGACCTGCAGCATCTGTGGGTTTGTGTTTAGACCTGCAGCATCTGTGGGTTTGATATTAGACCTGCAGCATCTGTGGGTTTGTGTTTTGACCTGCAGCATCTGTGGGTTTGAGTTTAGACCTGCAGCATCTGTGGGTTTGATATTAGACCTGCAGCATCTGTGGGTTTGAGTTTAGACCTGCAGCATCTGTGGGTTTGATATTAGACCTGCAGCATCTGTGGGTTTGTGTTTAGACCTGCAGCATCTGTGGGTTTGTGTTTAGACCTGCAGCATCTGTGGGTTTGATATTAGACCTGCAGCATCTGTGGGTTTGAGTTTAGACCTGCAGCATCTGTGGGTTTGATATTAGACCTGCAGCATCTGTGGGTTTGAGTTTAGACCTGCAGCTTCTGTGGGGTTGATATTAGATCTGCAGCATCTGTGGGTTTGAGTTTAGACCTGCAGCATCTGTGGGTTTGATATTAGACCTGCAGCATCTGTGGGTTTGAGTTTAGACCTGCAGCATCTGTGGGTTTGAGTTTAGACCTGCAGCATCTGTGGGTTTGTGTTTAGACCTGCAGCATCTGTGGGTTTGATATTAGACCTGCAGCATCTGTGGGTTTGAGTTTAGACCTGCAGCATCTGTGGGTTTGATATTTGACCTGCAGCACCTGTGGGTTTGTGTTTAGACCTGCAGCATCTGTGGGTTTGATATTAGACCTGCAGCATCTGTGGGTTTGATATTAGACCTGCAGCATCTGTGGGTTTGATATTAGACCTGCAGCATCTGTGGGTTTGATATTAGACCTGCAGCATCTGTGGGTTTGAGTTTAGACCTGCAGCATCTGTGGGTTTGAGTTTAGACCTGCAGCATCTGTGGGTTTGATATTAGACCTGCAACATCTGTGGGTTTGATATTAGACCTGCAGCATCTGTGGGTTTGTGTTTAGACCTGCAGCATCTGTGGGTTTGTTTAATTTCATTCCCGGTGATGGACTTGTCCCAGGCCCCGCCATGATGATGCAGTGCGCATGTGCACACTGGCAAGTCACCAGATGGGCGTCGCTTCCTTCCTTCCTTCCTGCCGACCGACCTGTTGCAGCGGCGGGGGAAGAGAGAAGAGAAGAGAAGAGAAGAGAGGGAGTCCACGGGCTGGGGGAGCGGGAAGAGGAGAGGTGAGGAGAGGGACTCCACTGTCCAGGCGGCTGTGGGGAGTGGGGCCCACCGCGGTGTCTGAGCGGGCGGGGAGACTCAGGGCCAGGGAGCGAGGACAGCAGATTGACATCCATCCATCCATTGGTGAGTATTTTGTCCGCCGCTCCCCAGTGGACGGCTCTAATCTTGGGGAGAGACTTGGGTTAAATTCCCCATAGAATGTGATTTGTTCTTGTCTTGTCTGCAACACATTGAATTTATTGTTGTGAGTAAATGTGTCCCAGTGATAGTTTGAAGCAGAAAAGTCATGTTGAGCAACAGCTGCTGTGTTTTGTCATTGGATGTGTTTGTGTAGATGCTGCAAATCACACAGACTTGTATAAAGTTGTAACCATATAACCATATAACCATATAACAATTACAGCACGGAAACAGGCCATCTCGGCCCTACAAGTCCGTGCCGAACAGTTTTTTTCCCTTAGTCCCACCTGCCTGCACTCATACCATAACCCTCCATTCCCTTCTCATCCATATGCCTATCCAATTTATTCTTAAATGATACCAACGAACCTGCCGCCACCACTTCCACTGGAAGCTCATTCCACACCGCTACCACTCTCTGAGTAAAGAAGTTCCCCCTCATGTTACCCCTAAACTTCTGTCCCTTAATTCTGAAGTCATGTCCTCTTGTTTGAAACTTCCCTATTCTCAAAGGGAAAAGCTTGATCACATCAACTCTGTCTATCCCTCTCATCATTTTAAAGACCTCTATCAAGTCCCCCCTTAACCTTCTGCGCTCCAGAGAATAAAGACCTAACTTATTCAACCTATCTCTGTAACTTAGTTGTTGAAATCCAGGCAACATTCTAGTAAATCTCCTCTGTACTCTCTCTATTTTGTTGACATCCTTCCTATAATTGGGCGACCAAAATTGTACACCATACTCCAGATTTGGTCTCACCAATGCCTTGTACAATTTTAACATTACATCCCAGCTTCTATACTCAATGCTCTGATTTATAAAGGCTAGCATACCAAAAGCTTTCTTTACCACCCTATCTATATGAGATTCCACCTTCAAGGTACTATGCACGGTTATTCCCAGATCCCTCTGTTCAACTGTATTCTTCAATTCCCTACCATTTATCATGTACGTCCTATTTTGATTTGTCCTGCCAAGGTGTAACACCTCACATTTATCAGCATTAAACTCCATCTGCCATCTTTCAGCCCATTTTCCCCAAATGGCCTAAATCACTCTGTAGACTTTGGAAATCCTCTTCATTATCCACAACACCCCCTATCTTGGTATCATCTGCATACTTACTAATCCAATTTACCACCCCTTCATCCAGATCATTGATGTACATGACAAACAACAAAGGACCCAACACAGATCCCTGAGGCACCCCACTAGTCACCTGCCTCCAACCCGACAAACAGCCATCCACCATTACCCTCTGGCTTCTCCAATTCAGCCACTGCTGAATCCATCTTGCTATTCCTGCATTTATACCCAACAGTTTAACCTTCTTAACCAACCTTCCATGAGGAACCTTGTCAAAGGCCTTACTAAAGTCCATATAGACAACATCCACTGCTTTACCCTCGTCAATTTCCCTAGTAACCTTTTCAAAAAATTCAAGAAGATTAGTCAAACATGACCTTCCAGGCACAAATCCATGTTGACTGTTCCTAATCAGACCCTGTTTATCCAGATGCTTAAATATATTATCTCTAAGTATCTTTTCCATAACTACCAGTTGATGTGGTGAAAGCGCTGAGCAGTCTGGTGGAGTCAAAGCAAATGTCGGAGTTTGTATTACAGTTACTAAATGGCTGAATGTTCAGGGAACTATTTCATAATGAAACCGTCAGCCTTTTGTTACTTCCGTTTTCAGTTATTTGTGGTGGGCAACTTCCTCCATTGCCAGAGTTAAGTCATTTCCCAGCTTTCTGTAAGGAGAGTGCACATTTTTTATCATCCTCTGGTCATTGCGGAGACTGTGATCCCAGGAGAAGGAACAGCAGAATGATAGTAAGAGGAAAATTAAGGATTTAGGATTTGCAACACAGAATGCGTTTTGTACAATAATGAAATGACAACAAACCAGTTGGAACTATCGGGAATGTGAATGGAAGTATGACATTTACACAAATCTAATGACCACTGTAGGTTGACGTGTGACTTTTGCAACCAGTTTTTTGGGCATGGGAATTATAAACAAATATTGCTATTCCAGAAGATCTGAAGAAAAAAGAGAAAATGCTGACATGCTGGAAACACTCAGCAGTTTGAGCAGCATTGGATTACAGTCCCAGTTCTGATAATGGATCATCCACCATTGTACTTACATAGTTTTCTGCATGCACTATTTTAATCAATGAAGTAAATACACATTGTCTTTAATACACTGGTAACAAATGGTTGTCATTGATACCTGGCCAGATCGCACACAACGGTAAGATAAACAAATACTTTGATTTAGATGCTAGAGGTTGTTTAAAGGTAGTGAGATATCACCTGTCCACAGTTGGGATAGTTCAGAACCAGGGGTAGTACCACTTAATGCAGAATTGTATCTTTCAGCTATGATAATAGAGAATGTCTGCAAGATAGCACAGGATAACCCCTGTTTGTTGAGGATGAATCAGTTGGAGAGCTGAGTACTGAGAGGAACAGGTGTTTGTTCAACAGTTCAGTAGTTCAATATGTAGCTGCACAGTGAAATTATTAAAGCACATATTACACATGCAGGCATCACCATTTTCAAAGTCCAAATCAGATCCGCCCGCGATCTCGATGTCCTGGTGCAGTTCCTGTGAACTTACCACCCTCACCTCACCCATCTATGTCCCGTGGGGCGCCTCCACCTACTTTGATTGGCTGTAGGCATGAACCCAGTTCACCCGCCTACTGGGCCACACTTCGGGCCTGACCTCTCCAGCTCCCTCCCAGTAACTCCGTCCGATGAACCTTTGGGCGGGTTTGGGCAGCGCCCTGTAGAGATGAGACGGATGATTCTCCTGTGAAGTGGGACTGGTGGTGGTACTGCAGACATCAACTGACATCATGGAGACCCTGCAGAGTCCAGGCCTGGGATATAATCCTATTCTGGAATGGAAACTCCAGGGATGTGATGGAATGTGCATGGGAGCAGTGGGGATTACATTGTTGGGATGTTGCAGTTGGCCCATGAAATGGTTTCATTCCCGGTGCAGCTAGTGGGGAATTTGGCAATGGGTAACATGGTGGTGTGGAAGCTTTTGTCCTGGATGGCAGGGTTGTGGGAAGAATAGGGCCAGCAGAGTGTGATAGTAATTCCCCATCAGTGGGTATTTTTCTTCTTTCTCTTGTGAGTTGAAACTTCCAAACAGGTGAGGTGTGGATGTTGGGGATTGGCCGTGTTTGGTCTGGAATAGTGATATGGTGATCAGGGTGTTTGAAAGCTTCAGTGATCTGGCACAAATGATGAATTGCTGCCTTGGATAGATCAGGCAAAGTCTTATGAATGACAGGGCACACATGAAGAGCATGCTGGTCTACTTTTCATGTTTGTTAATTTGCAGAGGTATACCATCTTGTTTGGATGGGGTGTTTTCCACATCTCCGCTGCACTGTAATGCTGTTTGATGGTTCACAAGGCAATGTTTTCCTTCACATTCAATTGTCACCTGATGGTTCTGTTAATATTGTTTATTCCAGAGCTACAGAGTTTGTGAACTCCTGTCGACATCATGGCTGAAGGTGGTAACTGGGAAGGTGATTCAGTGGCCTCTACATCAAAGAAACAAAAAGGTTTGTGAACCTTCTGTGACATATATATGATGCTCTGACAGTGGGTGTACACCTGATGCAAGAAATGAGGTTCACAGGGAAGTGGGAATAGGGAAGGGGCTGAGCCCAGAGAGTTGACATCTACAGGGACATCACCGTCACAGGTGGGCGGATGCAGGAATTGTCCGATAAATCAGCAATCTTTCTGGAAACATATGATCTGAGTTGCCGCCAAAGTTAAGTCAGAATATCAGAGTCCAGAATCAGATTGTGCGCAGAAATGAGCTTTTGACCCGTCTCCTTCCTGTCAATATCTCTACACTAATCCCATTTCTGAGCACTTGGTCTGTCGTCTACTATCAATTTACAGTTAGAATGGACATCCAGATACTCCTACAATGTTGTGACAGAGTACCTGCCTCCAACACCACCTCAGGCAGTGGGTCCCAGACTGCAGCCATCACTGCTGAAAGATTCTTCCTGAAAGATCATCCTCTAAATCTCATGGTCCCCGCATTAAATCGATGCCCCCTGGTGTTAACCACCTCTACTATGGAGAGAACTATATTTACCATCGACCTTACTTTTCTCATAGTATTCTGTACCTCTATTAGATCACTGCATGTCTGGCCCAGATTCAAGGACGATGACTTAAATCACTCCAGTCTCTGCTGATACTTGAAATATTCATTTCTATGCGCAGCCTAGCGAATGCAGCACAGGAGACCCGGGTTCGATCCTTACTCCGAGCACTGCCTGTACAGAGGTTGTACGTTCTCCCCATGGCCTGCGTGGGTTTTCTCCGAGATCTTCGGTTTCTTCCCAGACTCCAAAGACGTACATGTATGTAGGTTAATTAACTTGGTAAATGTAAAATTCGTCCCTAGCAGTTCTAGGATAGTGTTAATGTGCGGGGATCGCTGGTCGGCGCGGACCCGGTGGGCAGGAACGGCCTGTTTCCGTGCTGTATCTCTAACTAAACTTAAACAAATTGGTAACAAGGCCTCCCTGTACTTGCATTCTGTGCTGCAGCTGATGTCATGAATGCTAAATGTCATCTTCGTGTGTGCTGCTGACTTTAGGGATCTCAGTGTTTCTCTAGACCGTTGCAATTCATGGTGAATATCCTGGCTTTATTTATCCCTCCCAATTGAGGTCTGCTGTATGATTTTACCCGTCTGTGTTTCACTGTACCTTGGTACTTGTGACAATAAAGTATTATGAAATATTTAGATTGAAGAGTGATCTTAGAGATGTATACAATCATGGGGCGAGGGGTAAATAAATAGGGTGTGATGACTGGTATTTTTTCCGTGGAGAATAAGAATCTTAAGGGCTTAAGGTGAGAGGGGGACCATTTAATAGGATCCCGAGGGTTAACATCTTCACACAATGGTGGGCATATGGAACTTCGGCCCAACTTGCCCACACCGCTGAAACACCTCCTAGCTGTACTAGTCTCACCTGCCCGCGCTTGCCACATATCCCTCTAAACCTGTTCATTCCATCGACCTGTCTAACTGTTTCTTAAGCGTTAGGATAGTTCCTGCCTCAACTATCTCCTCTGGAAGCTTGTACCATGCACCCACCACCCTTTGTGTGAAAAGGTTACCTGTCGGATTCCTGTTAAATCTTTTCCTCAAAAGACATTTGGACAGAGGGGTTTAGAGAGATGAAATGTCAACCCATGGATTGATGGGACTAGATTTGATGGGTAATTTTAGTTAGGTTGGGTCAATTGGCTTAGCTTGCTCTATTTCTAAGATGACCATTAACTTCCACTTCCCTCAGAATGTCAACTCAGTTTGCTTCCGGCTATTCCCAACCTGTGGTTTTCTCAATTTGAAATTGCTCTGGAACTGCAATTTATGTTGTTTTTTCAGGTGGGAAATTAACTAAAATGGGCAAGATCCTCAAAAGACTTTGGCCAGACACCTCATCAAAGAACGATGGTCATAACACAGGAACAACGACAGAAAAGCAAAGTCGGATTGAAAGCAGAACTTCAATGGAATGTGAAGCTGCTGAAGAGGAACGGGAACAATGTCAGTCCCGAGAAAGAGGAATAGGAGACGTGGTTCACGCCCCTGGAACTGAATCAAGTGACGAAATCCATCATGACCGAGATTCATCAAACAAGGATTCATCGAGTCCCATCCAAGGAGCAGGTGCGTGAAATGGGAGGGGAGTGGATGCTGCAGAATGGTGAAGACTGTAGGGACAGAGAAGAAAAAAAACAAACAGGTTAGGGCGAGGGGAAATGGGAGAGTTTTTTTCTGGCTAGGTTCTTGACCAATAGTATTCTGCAAGGATCAGTTCTGGAACTTCTGCAATTTCTAAACAATGCCATGATTTGGACAAAAACGTCGTTGGTCAAGTTAGTAAGTTAAAAAACAATAGAACTATTTGCAGAATTGTGGATCATTGCACAAATGTGGTTGTGGTGAGGGGACAGGCTGGACTTTTTTTTGGCAGACTTTGGTAGGTTCCTGGAACTTCCTGGCTAAGGAGTTGGTGGAAACACTATTTAGATTAACACATGACTGACACAGTCAGAGAACAGAGCGATCCCGTCCGCGAGCAGGTTGAAGGGATTAGTTCAAATTGGCATGATATTGTTGGTGCATATGTGGGGATGAAGGGCCAGTTCCCGTGCTGCACTATTCTATGTTCTATGTGTCATCTCCAGGTTTGGATTCATTATAACCATATAACCATATAACAATTACAGCACGGAAACAGGCCATCTCGGCCCTACTAGTCCGTGCCGAACAACTTTTTTCCCTTAGTCCCACCTGCCTGCACTCATACCATAACCCTCCATTCCCTTCTCATCCATATGCCTATCCAATTTATTTTTAAATTATACCAACGAACCTGCCTCCACCACTTCCACTGGAAGCTCATTCCACACTGCTATCACTCTCTGAGTAAAGAAGTTCCCCCTCATGTTACCCCTAAACTTCTGTCCCTTAATTCTGAAGTCATGTCCTCTTGTTTCAATCTTCCCTATTCTCAATGGGAAAAGCTTGTCCACATCAACTTTGACTATCCCTCTCATCATTTTAAAGACCTCTATCAAGTCCCCCCTTAACCTTCTGCGCTCCAGAGAATAAAGACCCAACTTATTCAACCTTTCTCTGTAACCTAGTTGCTGAAACCCAGGCAACATTCTAGTAAATCTCCTCTGTACTCTCTCTATTTTGTTGACATCCTTCCTATAATTGTGCGTCCAAAATTGTACACCATACTCCAGATTTAGTCTCACCAATGCCTTGTACAATTTTAACATTACATCCCAGCTTCTGTACTCAATGCTCTGATTTAAAAAGGCTAGCATACCAAAAGCTTTATTTACCATCCTATCTATATGAGATGCCACCTTCAAGGAACTATGCACGGTTATTCCCAGATCCCTCTGTTCAACTGTATTCTTCAATTCCCTACCATTTACCATGTACATCCTATTTTGATTTGTCCTGCCAAGGTGTAGCACCTCACATTTATCAGCATTAAACTCCGTCTGCCATCATTAATCCAAATCATAGGCATAGACTCATACAGCAAGGAAACAGCCTCCTCGGCCCAAGATGCCCCATCTACACTGGTACATAGCATATGCCCCATTATGCCTGTCTGATTTCCTCCTTTAGTATGCTCCTCAATTCCCGAGTCTCCTCTGGGAATAGGCTTGATCCCACGTTCCTATATCGATCCCAAGATGCCTCAATTTTCCTGACCAGAGCTTCAAATTCTCTCACCATGCAAGCTTATTTACTCCCACATGTCTTGCCGTTCTCTTTGATATGAGCATGCAAGCCTTGAACTTTTCACCACATTTTGCAAAGCATCCTAATTTCCGGATGTTCCTTTGACAGCAAATATTTGGAATATAGAAGTATTTTTAGAAAGTTGAAATCTCCCACAATGACTACCTTGTTAGCCTATAGCTAACCACAATCTATTGGCAATAGTGTTCCTCCAATTACCGCTGACTACCCCCCACCCCTCCCCCCACAATTGACGCACCAACAAGGTGATCAGCCAGTTTTATTTAATAGCTCCATCCATACAGACTTACTTGAACAAACCATCAGTCATGTCATCTCATCTACTGCTGTAACATTCTTCCTAATCAATAAAGCATCACCCCGTCCTCTTTCACCCTCACCTCACTCTCTCCTGCAGCATCTATATCCTGGAACATTAAGCTGCCAGTCCTGTCCCTCTCAGCCAGATTTCTGTAATGGCTACAACATCCTAGTCGCACATACCTAACCACACCCTCAGCTCATCCACCTTACCTCTCAGGCCTCTCACATTGAAATAAAATGCAATCAATCAAACAACCCTTCCTAGCTCGTTGTCAAGTCTATATTGTCTACTGAAAGTTACCTGACCATAATCCATACTAACCTCCAGCTTCTTATCTGCTTTTGTCATGCATTGGATCCCACTCTTCCACCAATCTAGTTTAGATACTCGCACAAACCTGCCTGTCAGGATTTTGGGATTCCCATCCGGTTCAGGTGCAACTCACCCCTCTGTACAAGTCACGTCTGCCCCATCAGTGATCGCAGTGGTACAAAAGTCTAGATCCGTTCCCCCTGCACCAGCTCCTTAGTCACTCATTCACCTGGCATTTGGTCCTGTTCCTACACTCACTAGCAAGTAGCACAGGAAGTGCTACGGAGATCAGTGCCCTGCTTTTTTTCTATCTTTTGCCTAACGTCCCATATCATTTGTGTCAACATGCACAACGACCTCTGGCTCCTCATTCTCTCCCTTGAGAATGTCAAGTTACCGCTCCATGATATCCTGGCCACCCTCCTGGAGCAGGATGTCAAATAGCCGCTTGAGACAGCAGCACACCATCCAGAATTCCCGACTGCTTCCACAGAATCACCTTTCCACAACCTCCTACACTTGCCCCCATCCCCTAACTGATGTGTCTCCTACCACCATGGCTCTCCCATGCACGATGCTTCATCCTGCCTAATACTACAGCTCTTCCCTGACAGGTCATCCCCTAACAGTCTACGTAGCATCTCAGTCGCACACACCTATCCACACCCTCCTTGCTCGCTGTCATGCCTCTACTGTGCACTAAACCTTTTCTATTCACAATCCATACTGGCCTCCATCTTCTCATCTGCCTCAGTCATGTATTGGATCCTACCCATCAACCATTATAGTTTCAATCCACCCACATTCCAGTAGCAAACCTGCCGGCCAGGATGTGTAAGAAGGAGCTGCAGATGCTGGTTTAAACCAAAGATTGACATAAAGCTGGAGTGTCTCAGCGAGACTGTCAGCATCTATGGACAGAAGGAATGGGTGATGTTTTGGGTCGAAACACATCTTCAGACTGGTTAGGGATAAGAGAAATAGACGGTGATGTGGAGAGTGGACTGTAAGCTGCCAAGTGAAATATAAGATGCTGTTCCTCCAATTTGCGTTTAGCTTCACTTTCACAATGGAGGAGACCGAGGACAGAAAGGTCGGTGTAGGAATGGGAGGGGAATTAAAGTGTCCAACAACCGGGAGATCAGGTAGTTTCAAGCGGGCTGAGAGAAAGTGTTCGGCGCAACTATCAGCCAGTCTGCGTTTGGTGTCGCCGATGTGTAAAAGGCCTGTCCCACTTGGGTGTCATTTACGCGACATCAAGTGATGAGCGCGTGGTGCGTGGTGACATCGGCAGCGACACGCGGTCGTGGTGCGTGGTAACCTGCGTGACGCGCAAATGACACGCAAGTGGGGCAGTCCCTTTAGAGTCTTGAACAACGGATACAGTAGATGAGGATGGAGGAGGTGCAAGTTAACCTGAAAGGACCCTGGACAGAGTCGAGCGGGGAGTTATAGGGACAGGTGTTGCATCTTCTGTGGTTGCAGGGGAAGGTACCTGGGGAGGCTTTTGTTTGGGTGGGAATGGATGAGTTAAGCATGGAGTTGGAGGGAACGGTCTCTGCGGAAGGCGGCAAGGGGTGGAGTCCGGTACGCGGCGCGACTCACGTCGCAGCGGCCTCTGCAGTCCGTCTGTCTTTTTATTATTTTTTGTCTCGTTTGAATGTAGTTTATATTTATTTTTTTGTGTATGTGTGTGGGTATGTGTGTGGGGGGTGGGGGGTGGGGGGAACTTTTAAAATCTATCCCTTGCACGAAGAACCCGACCTTTTCTCTGTCGGGTCTCCGTTGTCGTTGGGGCCTAGCACCGTGGAGCGGCCTCCAGCAGAAACGACCTGGGGCTCCAGTCGCGGAGCCTGCGGACCTACTCACCATCGCGGAGCTGGCCGAGTTCGGAGCGGGAGGAGCGGTGGTGGCGCGCTGCTGCGACCCGACCCGACCCCGGGATTTCGGAGGCTTACCGCAGGTCTGGTGGAAAGTGACACCGGGGGCCCGCGGGTCCCTGCTGGGAGACCGCTTTTCAGGGCTTCCGCAACGGCGACTTCACCCGCCCAAGTTGCGGGGTTGAAGAGCACCAGGAGCGGGGCCTTACATCATCGCCCGGCGCGGCTTGGAATGGCTGTGGGACATTGCTAGCGCACGCCGGGGGCTCCAACAACAAGACCCGGAGCGTGGCCTTGCATCACCCGGCGCGGCGTTAATGGCCGCGGGACAATTACCATCGCCCGCCGGGGGCTTTGACTTTGACTCTGACATCGGGAGGGGAATGGGGAGTGCAGGGGAGAGGTAAGACTTTGCCTTCCATCACAGCGAGGTGGAGATGCGCTGTGATGGATGTTTGTGTAAATTGTGTTGTGTCTTGGTTCTTTCTTGTGTGTTTGACTGCAGACACAACATTTCGTTTGAACCTCAATGGGGTTCAAATGACAAATGAATTGTATTATATTGTATTGTATGGGAAAATGTGGCTCGTGGTGGAAAATTTGGAGCATTATGTATTGTATGCGACGGTTGATGGGGTGGAAGGTAAGGACCAGGGGAACCTGTCTTTGTTCTGACGAATGGAAGGGGGAAGGGCGGAGCTAGTGGTAACGAGGAGACACGAGTGAAGGCCTCTTCTATGATGGGAGAGGAGAACCCCCGTCCCCTGAAGAATGATGACATCTCGGATGTTCTAGTATGGAATACCTCATCTTGGGCACAGACGGAGGATTTGGAAGTAGGGGATAGAGTCTTTGCAGGAAGCAGGGTGAGAAAAAAATGTAGTCGAGATAGTTTTGGGACTCAGTGGGTTAGTAATAGACGTCAGTCAATAGTCTATTTCTTGTGATGGAAACAGTGGGAGCTGCCGCTCAGAATATTGGCATTCCCCTTAGGTTCAGGTAAAACTCATCCCTCTTGTACAGGTCACGTCTACACCAGAAGAAGTCCCAGTGGTACAAAAGTATGCATCCCTGCCCCTTTGCCACGCATTCACCTGTCTTTCTTTCCCTGTTCCTACACTCACTAGCACGGAGCACAAGGAGTACTACGGAGATCACTGCCCTGTTATTTTACAATTTCCTAACATCCTATGTCATTTGTGCCAACATGCACAGTAACTTCTGGCTCATTCTCCCGCTTGACAATATCAAGTAGCCGCTCCGAGTCATCCTGGACCCTGGAAGCAGAAAACAACGCACAATCCTGTAGTCTCGATTGCTGCCACACAATCTCCTGTCCACCCCTCTCCCCAACAGATGTGTATCCTTCCACTATGGCTTTGCCAGGCACGGAGCCTCATCCTGCCTGATACTACTGCTCTTCCCTGACGGGTCATCCCCTAACAGTCTCCAAAACTGCTACATGTTTGGAAAGGAAATGGCCACAAAGAATGGTCACCTACAGCCTTTGCCGACTAGAGGTCCTGGTGGTCACCCACATCCTTTCATCCTGGTCTTTGGTCGTGGCCACCTTGCTGTTGGTTTTGTCCAAATGGTCTCTCGGATGATCTCTAGGTCATCCATCTGTATCTCCAGTTCCCAAACACGGAGCTGCTCCTGGACACATTCCCAACGGGTTTAGTCACCAGGGAGACCAGCAGTTGCTCTAACGTTGCACCATTCCTCCTGCCTCTTGACGGCACTGAAATAAGATCCAACAAACTCAACAGGCTGCACGACTATACCTTTATCTCCTGCCCCCTTTCCTCGGACTCATTGCCGAAGACTCACACTTGCCCTGTACACAGCACTTTACCTCTACACAGTCTCTCTATTAATACAACTACCCCCGACAGGCCGCTTCACTGCATCTTGCTGTTTTATTACTTGCTCAATCAGCCAATTCCGATGCTCCTAACAATCCGCGCGCCATATTTTCAAGTGCCCTGTTAAACTGTGAAGTCCTTTTATCCGCGTGGTTAATGTAGGCTGTAAAATAGGGAGACCCAGCACTGGCCTTTGCAGCATCTGTCTAGTTATTGACCCATTTATCCAAGTGAATGGGCTGCCAGGCAAGTGGTCAGTGTTATCCTGGATATGTAGGAGCTGCAACATATCTTGTGTCCCTTGTGGTCCATGGGGAAAGGTTTGAGTGTGAAGAAGTGCAAGATTTCAATACTGTTAAACCACCAGGCCACAGGATGGAAATGGCAGATTCAGTTTAGTTTCTGGTTCAATGTTGACATTCCACGTCCCTCCCCCTCCCCCAAAACCTACCCGTTCCCACCCCCAACACCGGGAGATTGATCGTGGTGGGTAGTGGTTCACGGTTCACGGCAATCTTTTCATTCTTGTCTTAATTACTGTCTAATCCCACTATTATTATTCGGTTTACTGCAGACCAGCAGAATATGGTAACACCTATCCACACCACGGCTGAAGTTGGAAACAGGACTGCGGCTCCAGTGACCTCAACAACAAGGATGTACACAGGTGTGTTGCAGAATTCTTCACGATATAAATGTTGTCTCGATATCTGGTTTGCATCTAGTACATGGTTCACAGGTCAGAAGGACAGGGGATTAAGGAAGGGACTGAGAAAGAGAGGATGTTAACATCTGCAGGCAGTAGTTGAAAGGACAGAGGGAGTGATCGTAGAGGCGATGAATCGTCCTCATTGAAGATTCAGATGTGAATGAATGCAGTGACTGGGGAGAGGCTTTCTGAGAAAGTGAAGAGTATAAGATGGTGCATGAATCGTGGCGACTCTTGTGTTTGGACTCTGTGTAGTCTGTATTGTTGGAGTTATTATGGCCCAAGTTGTGCGTCAGAGTCATAGAGGCACACGGCATGGAACACGGCTCTTCAGCCCCACCTTGGACACGTCACACAACATGGCCGATCTACTGTAGTCCCACAAGCCTGTGTAAGGCCCATGTCCCTCTAAACCTAACCTATCCATGTACCAATTTTAACATAAACTCCCCAATCCCACCTGAAACCTATATCATTGTTTCTTGATTCCTCTCCTCTGGGTAAAAGGCTGTGTGTATTAATCTATTATATATTATAGATAGTGTATCTACTCCTCTCCTGATCCTCGTGTATAGGAGGATGGTCACTGAACTTGTGTACAAGACAAAGTATAATTGAAGCCATGTAGCATGAGGCCACAGAGAGTGGAGCGATGGTGATGGGTGGGACACACTTGGTTGAAGGAGAGCAATTGCAATGCGTGTCCATTATCCATGAGTAAACTGGGTGGTTCATGCATGTGGAAGATAATCCTAGGGAGATTAGCTGGCATCACCTACAGTGTTGCCTCAGGTGATAAGTGCTACGGAGATGATCACAGTCGACCAGTGCCCACCCTTCCCGGGTCACACGCTGTCCCATCCCCCTGGGGCCCTTGCTCCCTGGGTCACACACTGTCCCATCCCCCTGGGGCACATGCTCCCTGGGCCCCACGCTGTCCCATCCCGCTGGGCCCCACACAGTCCCATCCCCCTGGGGCCCGTGCTCCCTGTGCCACACACTGTCCCATCCCCCTGGGGCCCGTGCTCCCTGTGCCACACACTGTCCCATCCCCCTGGGGCCCATGCTCCCTGGGTCACACACTGTCCCATCCCCCTGGGGCCCTTTCTCCCTGGGCTACACACTGTCCCATCACCCTGGGGCCCACACTGTCCCATCCCACTGGGGCCCATGTTCCCCGTGTCACACACTGTCCGATCCCCCTGGGGCCCGTGCTCCCTGTGCCACACACTGTCCCACCCCCCTGGGCCCGTGCTCCCTGGGCCCCACACTGTCCCATTCCCCTGGGGCCCATGCTCCCTGGGTCACACACTGCCCCATCCCCCTGGGCCCATGCCCCTTGTGACACACACTGTCCCATCCCCCTGGGGCCCGTGCCCCCTGGGTCACACACTGTCCCATCCCCCTGGGGCCCGTGCCCCCTGGGTCACACACTGTCCCATCCCCCTGGGGCCCATGCCCCCTGGGTCACACACTGCCCCATCCCCCTGGGCCCATGCCCCCTGGGTCACACACTGTCCCATCCCCCTGGGGCCCATGCTCCCTGGGTCACACACTGTCCCATCCCCCTGGGGCCCATGCCCCCTGTGTCACACGCTGTCCCATCCCCCTGGGGCCCATGCTCCCTGTGTGACACACACTGTCTCCCTGGGCCCATGCCCCCTGGTCACACACACTGTCCCATCCCCCTGGGGCCCATGCTCCCTGGGCCCCACACTGTCCCATCCCCCTGGGGCCCATGCCCCATGTGTCACACACTGTCCCATCCCCCTGGGGCCCATGCCCCATGTGTCACACTCTGTCCCATCCCCCTGGGGTCCATGCTCCCTGTGTCACACACTGTCCCATCCCCCTGGGCCCGTGCCCCCTGGGTCACACCGTCACATTTCCCCCGGTCACACACTATCCAACCCTCCCCTGCTCACACGCTGCCTCAGCCTCCCCGATCCTTCAGATTGATTGTAGAATGCAGCCGTAAGCTGGCAGAGAGGAGCGGCATCACAAAGCCTGGCAAGTGAGATGGATATTATTGCGGAGGTTTTTTTTTGATAGGTAGGTGGTTAAAAAAAGGCTAGAGAAATCAAATCCAGCAGTTCGACAGAAGGATTGAGTGTTGGAGATTATGAAAATAAAGAAAGGAATATAGGAGGCAGTGTGGAAGTTAAATAAAGATATCAACTTAGAAAATGGATTGTGGAACTAAGACAAGCTTTAACCTCCTCCTATTAACTTGTAAAGCAAGCAAAATACACTAACCTTAATAAATTAACAAACTGTTGATGCTCCCTTTCCAATAACATAAGCAAGATAACAGTTTCATGAATGTCTCCTCGATAATATAAACATTAGACAGATTCAGACTCTTGGCACTAACCTTTGTTCTATAAGATTATAATGTATATCATAAGTAGAAAAAAAACAAAATGCTTGTTTTGCAGAAATATAGCCTTCTCATATAACCATACTAGACTAAGTGGGACCCGTTGGGTCCCATGTTCACACGGGAGGGCTGGTTCCCCGACGCAATATTCCACCTCTCCACCAATTCCACCTCTCCACCAATTGCTTCATCCCAAACAACCATTTGCAGTGCATTTTTACTTCAACCCAAACAACCATTTGCAGTGCATTTTTACTTCAAACCAACCATATTTTCATTTTCAAACCACATTAAGGGCACTCACAGTTGAGTAGGCATGTGTTCAGTGGTATTGAGAGCTCAGAGAGATGTGACCCTCTGGCTTCCTCCATCTTGCAGAGAATGAGTGAGGCACACCACTTCCTGGTTTTATAGTGCCTCCCCCTCCCTCCAGCAGGGGCAGCAGAGAGAATGGCAAATTATTTAAAAACATTAATATATCTCTGATTTTTTATCGATGGGAAACATCCTCTGGTCCCGGAAGGCGGAGAGGGGCTCTGAGCGAGGTGGCCAAAAATGACAGCCGTAGGTGACGGCGTTTTCTTGGAAATCGCAGCACAGCGAGCCAAAAGCGGTCAAGATCAGAATTTTAGTAATACAGATATGGTTAACCTTCCCCTGTCAGAAGAATCACTCAATCTTAAGAAGCAAGAGGATGTACTATGATCTGTAGATAAGGTATTGCTGAATCGTTGGTTATTGGAGTATATATATGTAATTAGATCACTGCCCCTTTGTGTGGGGATGAGAACTCCGTATAGTCTGTAATCTGCATACTGTAAAGATTTTTACCACTACCGCCTGGTGAGATAAAGATTGTACTGTATGATCACTGATTTTATTTGCGTTCTTGTCTGTTTAAGAACATTGAACCATAACAGCAGGAAATGGGGAGGGGAGAAATCGGTGCAAAACAGCGGGGAGAGTGGGGGGAATAATGTGGGTGTGCGGTTTGGACTGTTATTTAAAATTGGAGAATTCACTGTTCATACCATTGGATTGTAGGCTAGCCAAGCGGAATTTGAGATGCTGTTCCTCCAGTGAGCATGTGTCCAAGGACAGAGAGGTTGCTATGGGAATGGGAAGAGAGTGGTGGGCAATTGGCGAGACAAAGCATCGACTCGGTGACTGTTTTGCCGAACACTTACGCTTTTTCCGGTTGTTAACCATTTTTACTCCTCGTACAGATTTCTCCCCTCTCCCTTTCCACATACATTAATTCATCTCGCTTCACAATTTGAAACTCTTATTTCCTTTTATTTCACACCTGTCTTTTCATCTCTGGTTTTTCTCCAATTATCAGCCTATCAAAAACTCCCCTCACCTGTATCCACCTTACTTACCAGTCTTTGACCTGTCCATCCTCTTGTCCACACGTCTCCCCACTCACCGCCACCACAATCAGTCTGAAGAAAGGTCCAGACTTGAAACGTCACCTATCCATATTCTCCAGAGATGATGGTTGACCCATTGAGTTCCCACAGCACATTGTCTTATTCCCATATTCTGTTTTTGATCATTCTAATTAGGGGGCAGGAACAGTGAGGATGAGGGTTGCTGTTGTAGCTGGAGCCAAGGGGACTGATTTAGATGGTGTTTAGTTTCTCTCTTTGTACACACAGATCTAACGCCTACATACTATGAGCTCCTGACACAGTGCAGCGAGTACCAATTGTTCCAGCTGACAAAATTCTATCGGGAGAGACTGAAACAGGCGATTGAAGAAAGTGTTGAAAGCCTCGGCTTCATGATGAGACAGCAGGGATGTTTCAGTGAACAAGAACACGGGGTAAGTGGAAGGAACACGGTGACTTATGTTTCCTGTCACAGAACTGACGGCATTGGGGGGAAGAGCTAATAGTCAAATCTAAAATGGAGTAGTTCTTCTACAAAAGCATGGTCTAGTAGAACAAAAGAATGGCTCGGTGCCAAGTCTGAATGACTGTAAATTATATGGGGCACAATATGGAGGACAGGTTGTCTTTTCAATAAAGACATTAAGATGGGATCCTGCAGTAATAACATGTGCTTCTTTCAAGGCCATAAAGAAGCCAAGATTGGAAAAATAGCTGACGCTCCATAGATAAGTAATAACGTGTTATTGGATGAGCTTGATTTGGCCCCAGCTTTTCTCATATTCTGAAAGTCTACACAATCTTTCAGTCATGCCATATTCAGACTTGGTAGGAGGGATTTACTGAAAGGAACAATGTATAATTGTGCCTACTTTCCTTTGTTCTGTGAGTGGAGCCCGAGAAGCACTGAGCAACGTTTGTGCTCATTGTAGATCTTTCCACTCCCCTCTGATGAATCAATTAAAGATTGCCATGGTTTACCTTTAACAATTTTGTTGCTATCTGCTGTTGGAGAAACAAACGTTGACACAGTCCGCTCACCTCGCACTGAATAGTGCAATGGAGGCACTGATCTCTGATCAGTTTGCGTGCTGTAGACCTGGTATCAGGAATAAAACCTGTGACCTGGGGATTTCTGAGAATGGTCCATTCTGATCCAGCTGTTCTTCCTACACATGCATCTGAACACAACGGTCAGGGAGCAGTAAACTTGTAAATCCAGAATCAAAAACCATAATACTTCTAAAGTGTCATCAGTTTCATTGGTCACATTTAGCTCAGTTCATTAAACCACAAAGGGCAATATGCACAAGCACAAGGAACTGCAGATACTGGTTTACAAAAACACACACAATGTGCTGCATAAAATAACTCAGTATTTATAGATGCTGTCTGACCTGCTGGATTAATCTAGGATATTAAACTGTTCGTTTATCATTCAATTGACAAGTAAAATAAACAAAAGTACATTTGCTAAAATTTACGCTATTAAAAAAATATTCAGCACGTCAGTTATAGAAACATAGAAACTTGGAAAATAGGTGCAGGAGGAGGCCATTCGGCCCTTCGAGCCAGCACCGCCATTCATTGTGATCATGGCTGATCATCCCCTATCAATATCCCGTGCCTGCTTTCTCTCCATATGCCTTGACTGCACTGGCCCCTAGAGCTCTATCTAACTCTCTTAAATTCATCCCGTGACTTGGCCTCCACTGCCCTCTGTGGCAGGGAAATCCATGAATTCACCACTCTCTGGGTGAAAAAGATTGTTCTCACCTCAGTCTTAAATGACCTCCCCTTAATTCTAAGTCTGTGGCCCCTGGTTCTGGACTCGCCCAACATTGGGAACATTTTTCCTGCATCTAGCTTATGCAGTCCTTTTATAATTTTATATGTTTCTATAAGATCCCCCTCATCCTTCTAAACTCCAGTGAATACAAGCCTAGTCTTTTCAATCTTTCCTCATATGACAGTCCCGCCATCCCAGGGATCAATCTCGTGAACCTACGCTGCAGTGCTTCAATCACAAGGATGTCCATCAAATTAAGAGACCAAAACTGTACACCATCCTCCAGATGTGGTCTCATCAGAGCCCTATACAACTGCAGAAGTATCTCTTTACCCCTATACTGAAATCCTCTTGTTATGAAGGCCAACATTTCATTAGCTTTCTTCACTGCCTGCTGTACCTGCACGCCAACTTTCAGTGACCGGTGCACAAGGACACCCAGGTCTCGCTGTACCTCCCCCTTGCCTAACCTAAACCCATTGAGATAATAATCTGCCCCCTTGTTTTTGCCGCCAAAGTGGATAACCTCACATTTATCTATATTATACTGCATCTGCCATGCATCTGCCCACTCACTCAACCTGTCCAGGTCACCCTGCAATCCCCTAACATCCTCTTCACAGTTCACACTGCCACCCAGCTTTGTGTCATCCGCAAACTTACTGGTGTTGCTCCTAATTCCCTCTTCCAAATCATTAACATATATGGTAAACAGTTGCGGCCCCAACACCGAGCCTTGCGGCACTCCACTAGCCACTGCCAGCCATTCTGAAATGGACCCGTTCATTCCTACTCTTTGCTTCCGGTCTGCCAACCAATGCTCTATCCATGTCAACACCCTACCCCCAATACCATGTGCTCTAATTTACGCATCTGTGGGAAGAGAAGCAGAGTTAATGTGCAGTGAAAGGAGGGGATGAGCTGCAGGAAATGTACAAGAGAGTGATGTCTTTGATCGGGTAAAACTGGGGTAGGTATAAAAATAAAAACGTTATCTGGTCAATGAGTGAATGCCGTCTCAGTGTAAGAATGTAGATGAAAGAACATCATAGCTTCAAAATGCAGAGCAGGAAGAAATGCAGGTTGGACTGGACACGTCCACGTTAGGCCAAAAGGAATTGGATTAATTTCACATCAATTTCAACACGGCCATCACTGTTACCGTGCTGTACTCTGCTATGTTCTCGGACTCTGATAGGTGTGAAGCGAGTGTCCCCACTGTCAGGACTCTGGGAGTACACCGTTTGTCAGCACAGTGTCATGGGTGTATGAAGGGGCAGACAAATGCCTGTCACTGTGCTCAAAACTACCAGAATATCCCATCACTGAACAGCTAATTCCCTTCCCATTAGCATTGTCTCATTCACTTCTCAATATGTTCATTGTTGTTCTTCACAGAGTGTCGCTGAGCTTGTGGTAAAGGGAAACCGCAGAGACAGTTCCATACTCTTCCTCAGTCTGGTGATGGAGAAGGGTAACCGTGCCCGGCGGGTGATGTGGGAATCCTTTGTGAAAATGCAGAATGAATTACCAAAGCTGAACAAAATACTGAAAGAAATCCAGGAGCTCGGTACGGTAAATCAACACACTGAACTGAATATCACATTGAAACACTGGAGTTAACAATGTTATTCAAGTCTGGTTTAATGAATGCTCGTTGATTTAAACAGGTCCTGATCCACAAGAATACATGAACATCATCAGAGGTTTAACTGAATTACCCTCTCATATGGAAGGTGGGTGTTGAAATGTACAGTTCACACCAATGACTTGTTAGAATTGATGTAATACTGAAACTGTTCAGAGCTTTGCAGAATGGGAAATCAGAAGATCAAAGGCTAAGCAATTGTTAGACTGACACGGGGATTCACTATGGATTGCTTCTTTGTCTGTAGATTCAGGTTTAGCTTAGTTTAGTGTATTGTCACATGTACTGAGGTACGGTGAACACGTTTGTTGTGTGTTATCCAGTCAGCAGAAAGACAATACATGATTATAATCGAGCCATTTACAGTCTAGATAAACTATGAGGGAATAACGTTTAGTGCAAGGTAAAACGAGGAAAGTCCGATCTAGGATAGTCTGAGTGTAACCAAAGAGGTAGATAGTAGTTCCCAGATCACTCGATCTCTGACATACACTGGAACTATTACACTGCATTATTTCAACTCCTCCAGGCGTTCATTGTACAAGGTTTTGCAATGTATCAGGTTGTGGAAGAGATCTGTGAAATCCAGTGCTCACCCGGGGGAGAATGTGTGTGTAGTGATTCCCCACACACTCCTGGATAGAGTCCCTGACACACTGTGTAACCCCACACACTCCTGGATGTCCCTGACACACTGTGTAATCCCACACACTCCTGGATAGAGTCCCTGACACACTGTGTAACCCCACACACTCCTGGATAGAGTCCTGACACACTGTGTAACCCCACACACTCCTGGTTGTCCCTGACACACTGTGTAACCCCACACACTCCTGGATGTCCCTGACACACTGTGTAACCCCACACACTCCTGGATGTCCCTGACACACTGTGTAACCCCACACACTCCTGGATAGAGTCCCTGACACACTGTGTAACCCCACACACTCCTGGATAGAGTCCTGACACATTCTGTAACCCCACACACTCCTGGATAGAGCCCCTGACACACCGTGTAACCCCACACACTCCTGGATAGAGTTATGACACACTGTGTAACCCCACACACTCCTGGATGGGTCCCTGACACACTGTGTAACCACACACACTCCTGGTAGGGTCTTGACATACTGAAAATATGTAGATTCTTAGAACATTCCTGAAAGTCCACAATGTCTATGGTCTTGAATCACGAGGTTCCCTCCACCACAGTGAACATAAACCTGAATGAACGCGATCTGTCTCTCACTCCCTTGATCCTGGACAGCGTTTCCCTGGTCTTCACTGTCTACCCGACAATCCTCCCCACTCAACTGATGATCCCCCTCTCCCCCTCTCCCCCTCTCCCCCTCTCCCCCTCTCCCCCTCTCCCTCTCTCCCTCTCTCCCTCTCTCCCTCTCTCCCTCTCTCCCTCTCACCCTCTCTCCCTCTCTCTCCCTCTCTCCCTCCCTCTCTCCCTCTCTACCTCTCTCCCTCCCTCTCTCCCTCTCTCCCTCTCCCCCTTTCTCCCCTCTCTCTCCCTTTCTCTCTCCCCCTCTCCCCCTCTCCATCCCTCTCTCTCAATCTCCCTCTCTCTCTCTCACTCGCCCTCTCTCCCTCTCTCCCCCTCCCCCCCCCCCCCCCCCCTCTCTCTCTCTCTCCCCCTCTCCCTTCCCACACTGTTTCCCCCCTCCCCACATGTGCTGCCTGAGCTGGTGGATATTTCCCCCCAGATGTGCCGCTGACAGAACACCCAATGCCCTTTACCCTGTCTGTGCCCAGCAGATCAACACTGGGTTCTTCAAAGTCTGTGTTCAAACCCAGAAGGAACAGTGTGTTTGTCATGTGATAATCTACTATAGGGCATGGAGGGACCAGTGAACTGTCCTTTCACATTGCAGTTAATATCACAATCGGCTGGTGATTTTCTCAGCCGTGGCTCGCTGTCATCTTGCGCGTCTGTAACCAGGTTTACCTCACTCCACTGAAATCCGTCAATTTTATTGAAGGGCATTGAACTCATTCTTGTAATCATGAATGTTGAGTTTTGAGTTGAGCCATCTAACATTGTGTACGTTATCTGCCTGTTCCCATGCAAGATGTTCAACAGAAACACAAGGAGACACTGAAGGCACAGACTGAAACACTGAGTGTGAACACCATCCTGATGAACGAGAAGGTTAAGGATTTCCTGCTGCTAGATCGATACGCTGAGCTCACAATCATCTCCACTGTTCGAGATCGGACACTGGTGGAACATGAGCTGCTGGCAAGAGGCCGGGACCATGAAGAGTGGAGAGAGGAATGTCTCCGGGGAAAACTGGAAAAAATCAGGACTGATCAATTGTTCCACAGCAGCTTTACCCGGAGTAAATCCCGATCTGGGAGTTCAGCAACAGTGGCCGGAGTCGCGGGGATCGGAAAAACAACAATGGTGCAAAAGATTGTTCATGACTGGGCCACAGGGAAAATATACCAACACTTCCAGTTTGTCTTCAGTTTCAAATTCAGGGATTTGAACACTACTAACTGCAGAGTAAACCTGAGGGAACTGATTCTGGATCAGTATCCTTACTTTGGGAATATGCTAGGAGAGGTCTGGAAGAACCCAGAGGGATTGCTGTTTATATTTGATGGTCTGGATGAATTCAAGGGCGGAATCGATTTTGCTGACAGTCGGAGAGACACAGAACCTAAGCACCAGTGCCCAGATCCCGAGTGGTGGTGTGAAGTGTCTGACATTGTGTACAGTTTAATCCAGCACAAGCTGCTCCCAGGGTGTTCAGTGCTAGTGACCACCCGCCCCACTGCGTTACATTTACTGGAAAAGGCAGAGATCAGTGTCCGGGCTGAAATCCTGGGATTTGCTGGTGAGGAACGGAAGGAATATTTCACCAGGTATTTTGAAGATCAGCCGGTGGCAGCAGCTGTTTTCAAACATGTGAAGGAGAACGAGATCCTGTACACCATGAGCTACAACCCCTCCTACTGCTGGATCCTTGTCCTGACATTGGGTCCCTTCTTCACACAAACACACCGGGACCCGCAGCGAGTTCCCAAGACCATCACACAACTATATTGCTACTTTATTTACAACATCCTGAAAAACCACGGCCGTAAGATTGAGAACCGTCCGTGAGGTGTTACTGTGGGTTGGTCAGATGGCCTTCACTGGAGTGGCCGAGAAGAACATTGTGTTCACAGATGGAGATTTGATCAAATACAATCTGCAGCCTTCCCAGTTCCTGTCCGGGTTCCTGATGGAACTTTTGGAGAGAGAGGATTCAGCCCGGAGCGTGGTGTACACCTTCCCGCACCTCACCATCCAAGAGTTTGTAGCCGCACTCGCACAATTCCTGACTGTAGATCCCGGGAATATCGTGAAACTCCTGTCTGAAGCCCACGGCACGACAGACGGACGATTTGAAGTAATTCTCCGTTTTGTCGCTGGTCTCTCCTCCCCACGGACAGCTTGGATCCTGGAGGACTTTCTGGGTAAATTCCCTCATCAAACAATCTGCCGAGTGATTGACTGGGTGAAGGAGGAGGTTAAACGCCGGGCTGGAAACACAGGAGTGAAGCTGATAAACGGAGGCTCCTGAACACGCTGCACTACCTGTTTGAGTCTCAGAATCCTGCACTGGCTCAGCAGACACTGGGATCTGTGGAAACACTTTCATTCTATGGACTGGGACTGACCCCGATTGACTGTGCGGTCCTGTCTCATGTCATCAGGCCCTGTGATACAATCAAACACCTTGATCTGGATAGCTGCCGCATTCAGTGTGAAGGTCTCCAGCGGCTGGGACCGGCTCTGCACAAGTGTCAGTACTTGGGGTAACTGTCCGTTTGATGCTAACACTGAACTGTAAAATTGTTCCACTATTTTGTTACTAAGTACAGCAACCCTTCTATGGGGCCGAGCGGCCGTCACTGTGCTCGGGGGTAACCCCTCCTATTTTAGCCTCCTCCGTCCCTTCCCTCCCCTCCCCCAGGTCACCAGTGGTTGACTCCGCCCCCCCTCCCCCGGGTTACCAGTGGTTGACTCCGTCCCCCAGGTCACCAGTGGTTGACTCCGTCCCCCCCTCCCCCAGGTTACCAGTGGTTGACTCCGCCCCCCCTCCCCCAGGTCACCAGTGGTTGACTCCGTCCCCCCCTCCCCCAGTTCACCAGTGGTTGACCCCTTCCCCCACTCCCCCAGGTCACGCGTGTTGCAGCCGTTCGCTGCAGGGGGGAGGGGGGGCGCCGGAGTCGACCACATTTCCCGGTCGTCGGTCGGGGAATGAGAATAAATGGTGAAAGTCTCCAAACACCGCAACCACAGAGATTTATTCAATAATGTGCTGAGGTGCTTCCACAAATATTCGTTTGGGAGAAGTTATCTATCTCAGCCGCGGGTTTGTATCAGTTTGTTTCTTACTCTGTTTGTGTTTAGACTGGGATTCAACGACCTGGGAGATTCCGGAGTGAAACTGGTGTCTGCGGCTCTGAGGAACCCGGACTGTAAAATACAGACACTGTGGTAAGTCCCAGACTGTGAGAGATTGTGTTTACACTCACTGGGTGTCTGACACTGAACATTAATATGATCAGTAATTGTGTCACTGATAAACACTGGGGATTTACACCGACTCCTGTCTCTCTGTGTCCCTCACCCTCACTCTCTCTCATCTCCAGGCTGCAATGGGTCAGTCTCACATATTCTGGAGCCAATGATCTCGTCTCTGCTCTCAGTACAAACCATACGGTGACGGAGCTGGATCTGAGTGGGAATAAACTGGGAGATTCCGGAGTGAAACTGGTGTCTGATGCTCTGAGGAACCCGGACTGTAAAATACACACACTGGGGTAAGTCGCAGACTGTGAGAGATTGTGTTTACAGTCACTGGGTGTCTGACTCTAACTGAGTTAGATAGAGCTCTATGGGCTAGTGAAATCAAGGGATACAGGGAGAAGGCTGGTACGGGTTATTGATTGGGGACGATCAGCCATGATCACATTGAATGGCGGTGCTGGCTCGAAGGGCTGAATGGCCTCCTCCTGCACCTATTTTCTATGTATCTATGACACAGAACATTAATATGATCAGTAATTGTGTCACTGATAAACACTGGGGATTTGCACCGTCTCCTGTCTCTCTGTGTCCCTCACCCTCACTCTCTCTCATCTCCAGGCTGGACAATGTCGGTCTCACAGATTCTGGAGCCAAGGATCTCGCCTCTGCTCTCATTACAAACCATACGGTGACGGAGCTGCACCTGAATGGGAATAAACTGGGAGATTCCGGAGTGAAACTGGTGTCTGATGCTCTGAGGAACCCGGACTGTAAAATACAGACACTGTGGTAAGTCCCAGACTGTGAGAGATTGTGTTTACACTCACTGGGTGTCTGACACTGAACATTAATATGATCAATAATTGTGTCACTGATAAACACTGGGGATTTGCACCGTCTCCTGTCTCTGTGTCCCTCACCCTCACTCTCTCTCATCTCCAGGCTGTGTGGTGTCGATCTCACAGATTCTGGAGCCGAGGATCTCGTCTCTGCTCTCAGTACAAACACCTCACTGACGGAGCTGTACTTGGCACGGAACTCCCTCACAGACCGATGTGTCCCCGCTCTCCGCCGCCTCATACTGACCCTCCCGAGTCTGAAGCTGATCTGGTGAGTGTTTATGTTAATGTTTAATGTGATCAAATATCAGGGGATCCATCCATCTTTCTTTCCCCTGTGATTCTGTTCTGTAAGTTTTGTTGAAATATGAACCCCAGTCCCTGTTATTGACACTGTTGTTTCATCTGTTTATTTCCTCTTTATTTCTCCACATGTTTCAGGCTGTGGGGGAATAAGTTCAGTGCAGACGGACAGAACCAGCTGAAGAGTCTGCAGGGAACCAGACGCGGACTGGGTGTGTTTGTGTGAACATCTCTGGGAGTAAACGTCACCGCCGTGGGGACTGGAATATTGTTGGCCGATTCCCTGCCCCTCCCCTTTAAACGGCCGCCCATCCTCCCCTTTAAACCCCGACGCTTCCCGGGCCGGCCGGCCCGGGTTTGATCACCCTGCGGTGGGCCTGCCTCGACTAAGGGTGTCTTGTGATAAAAGGCCGAAACACCCAGTGACGTTGAGGTACACAACTGAAGATGTGTCTGATTTGTAGCAAAATCACCTAGTGGTCACCCCCAAGAATATCAAATGTCAATTGTAGTGAAAAACATTAGGGATTGTAACATCCAGTCCTACTAATCTATTTCATTCTTGATAGCACAACATGAATTCTGAAGAGTTCCGAAGAACACAGTGAGGTCAGGCAGGAAAAACTTGCTTTATTTGTTACGTAAGGCACAAATGCGTCAAGACTTTCTTTTGTACAACTAATAGTAAGATTAAACGAGAACTTACCAGCTCGAAGTTTGATCTGTATTATATGAGGAGTAACGTTGAGGGAATACATGAAGAGCCCGCAAGTCCGCATGCGCGTCATTCTTCAAAGCAGCGGTGTGAATCACAGATACCTGTAATGACTTAAACATAGTAAGATTAGAGAAAAAGATACCAGTCAAGTTTATGATCCAGGGTGGGAGCGGAGGGCATGTATTCCCTCAACGTTACTCCTCATAAAATACAGATCAAACTTCGAACTGGTAAGTTCTCGTTTAATCTTACTATTTTACTTCGGAGTCACATGAGGGACTCCATGAAGATTTCAAAGCTCTGTGATTCTTGCCGTGGACGAGTCCATGACACACATCTGCCTTGGTATAGGGGAGAAATATATTCGACATCCATACGGTATTTAGATGCAACAAACAAATTTATTAACAAAAGAAATCATAAAACCCCGTATATTCATGGGGACAAATGATATTACAGAACTTAAAATAGTTTTTGAAAAAGTTCCAGTTTCCTCCACTGGTTTATTATAAAATTTACGGAAAGTTCCTTCTGATGACCATCCTGCCGTCTTGAGGATCTGACCCAATGGAACATCCAACTTGTATGCTGCCGACGTAGCTGCAGCCCTGGTGGAGTGAGATTTAAAACAATTAGTATCTATACCTGCTTTAGTAAGTACTTGTTTTATCCATTTGTAAATGGTCTAATGAGCAGTGCCTTTTCTGTGCCTCTGATGGTTTTGGTTTGTTTAATGTATTCTTTTAGATGTGTTACCACACACAGTCGCTCATCTGCAGGGTAGTTATTGAAAATCACTTTTAGGCCTGCCGACTCCTGTCTGTTCTGTTTT
Source organism: Amblyraja radiata (assembly GCF_010909765.2). Taxonomy (NCBI): domain Eukaryota; kingdom Metazoa; phylum Chordata; class Chondrichthyes; order Rajiformes; family Rajidae; genus Amblyraja; species Amblyraja radiata. The sequence continues at coordinate 2,770,285 of NC_046003.1, read as the reverse complement.
ACCAGTTCCTGGCTGTAAAAATGTAAATTTCCCTGCGATCTGGTCATGTTATCCAGCCTCAATTTGTGTAGGGAGTGCGCCCTTTGTGCTGTGACCAATGCCATCAGCATGACCGTTTTTAAGGTCAAAGTCTGTAATGACAGGCTAGTGGCTGGAGTCCAGTTCCTTAGTAGATTCAGAACGATGCCAACGTCCCATATATGGGAATATCTGGCCTTAGGAGGGTTAGCATTGAATATGCCCCTCATGAGCTTGGTTACCAAAGGGTGTGACCCCACAGGCTGTCGTTCCGTTTCTCTCCAGGGGAGGTAGACAGGGCACTTCTGGCACAGTTGATGGCGCTGTACGTAAGTCGTTCGTCATGGTGTAAATTTACTGGACATTCCAATACCGGTTGAATGTTCGTAGGCCTGTGGATAATGTTGTTCTGGGTGCAATACCTGTGCCATTTTCTGATATATACTAGGTATTGATTTTTTGTTGACTCTCGTTGGGCTCCAGCGATCATGTTCATAGCTCTCGTTGTTAAGCCCAGGTGTAATAAAGGAGCTTTCAGACTCTACAAACCAAAACGTTAATGTGACGATGACTTGTCCTAGTTGCTGGATTTACCAGTAGATCCGGTCTGTGTTGAATGGTGATGTGGGGTTCTAATATCATCTCCTGTACCACTGGGAACCATGGTTGGGTAGGCCAATCGGGTACTATTAAGATACCAGACGCAGAGTCTTGTCTTATCTTACTTAGTACCCGACTGATGAGGCAGAAGGGAGGGAATGCATAAAAGAACAATTTCCCCCAATGCAGCGAAAAAGCATCTGTAGCTGCTGCCCCAGGGTCTGGTTCCCATGATACATATTTTGGCACTTGGTGGTTACGCCTGGATGCGAATAGATCGACATCTGGTGTTCCGTATCGTGCCGTAATTTCAGCAAATACTTTTTTGTCCAACATCCATTCGATGTTCTCATTGAATTTGCGTGACCTGGTGTCTGCCACTAAGTTTTGTCTACCTGGCAAGTAGGTAGCTGATATCCAAATTCCTCTGCGGATACACCATTGCCAGATCTTGTTTGCCAGATTGTCACATGATGTCGATTTGTTTCCACCCATGTGGTTGATGTATGCTACCACAGTGGTGTTATCAATTTGTAATCTTACATGCTGGTGAGATAACCCTAAGCAATATGACTTAAGGCCGTGAAAAGCTCACAGCATTTCTAAGTAATTTATGCCCAAAGTGTGTAGTAATGATGACTCCTGTTCATTCCATCTCCCACCACAGCTGGTGATGGAATCCGTGGTACCCCATCCGAGAGCACTAGCATCCGTTTGTAGTTTGATAGACGGATTGCTGATAATGATTGGATTGGAACAATGCCTAATGTTTTCTTTCCACCATTGTAGTTCTAATATGGCTTCTTTTGGTAGTTCTATAGGTCTATCAAAATGACCTCCATTGTATTTTAGAGCTCTTATTTTTGCCCTTTGTAAATTCTGATAATATAAAGGTCCGAATTGTGGAAAAGCTGCTATTATCTTGCCAATCATTCTCGCCACCTAATAGATGGTTTTCTTGTGTCAATGATTTTGCTGCAATCCTCCGCGAGGGCTATTGCTTTGTCTTGTGGCAAAGTCACTGACATAAGAACTGAGTTAATGGTAAATCCCAAGAAATCCATTGTTGTTGAAGGTTTCAATTTAGATTTAATTGGATGGATAATGAATCCTAGGCTTTCAAATAATTGTATGGCGGCTGTTATTGTTAATTCTGCTTGTTTTACCCTTTTGCCCAATATAAGTATATCATCCAAATAAGCCATCACAATGTGTTTATGTTCCCGTAGGAAAGCTAAGGCTGGTTTTAATATTTTAGTAAATAACCTAGGTGCAGAAGTAAGTTCATTTGGTAGTGCTCTGTATTGCCAGAGTTGATCCATCCAATTAAATTTCAAATAACGTCTGTGGTCACCTGTTATGGGTACTGAATAGTAAGCATCTTTTAAATCAATGCTTGCCATATAGTAACCTTTGGAGATTAATAGTTTAGCAGTAGCAAAGGTTTCCATTTTGAAGTGAATATATTTTACAAAACCATTCAAATTACTCAAATCTATGATGATGCGGCAACCACCATCTTTCTTATGTTTAATAAAAATGTTGGACACGAATTCTAAAGGTTCGTGTTGGGTTTGATCAATTATCCCCATTTTATGGAGTCTCTGCAGTTCAGCATGTGCTTTTGCTTTATCTTCGCCCTTAAGCCTGAACACTCTGTTCGGTACATGCTGGACTGGAGGATTACGTGGTTGTAAGAACTCTATCGTGTATCCCTGGATACTGCTTAGGATATAAGTATCTGATGTTAACTTATACCATGCATCCAGAAATAAGTGTAATCTGCCACGAACACCCATGCTTTCGTTAATAAGTAAGGGACCAGACCCACCTACCTCTATGGTTACCAGTGGTCTTATTTCTTCCCTTGTCCCCGAGGACGTTGATTTCCGAGGGTGTCTTGATTTGTGTTGTTGTAGATGGGTGCATCTTCCACGAGGGCCGGCCTGGGCCATGTCCTAAAAAAGACCGCTGTTGGTTTTGGTCTTGCCCTCGACTGTTCCCCGGAGTAGTCCCTGCGACCCATGAAGGTACTTCTGGGGGTGGCGTTTGGTTGCTTTTATGATTCCCAGGGTTTGGATTCTTCGTCCAAATCTTTTACCTGTTTTGGTAGGTCCCCTCCAAACAGGTAAGTCTTTTCGGTGGTCGTTTCCATTCTGCATAATCCTGCAAATTTTGGGTCTAGTACCGGCTGTATGCTCTTCTTGCTGATATTATTTAGTTCATATTGGGTATTGCAGAAGAGGGCCAGGGCATCTTTCTGGTGTTGATTCATATCTTCCTCATCCAGGGTTCGTGTGAATGCTGTTATCCCTGCGGTGAGGGTTTTAAGTACTCTTTGCAGTAAGACATCCCTTGTCCTGATGCTTGCTCCTACATGCTTCCAAATACATGCGTTCACGGTTGGGACATTAAGGGATTTACAGTTTCCAGGTTGCAAGTGACGCCCCATGCTGTCAATTAGGGCTTGTCCCTGTAGCTGGTTCAGGGACATGTAATTAATACTTGCCGCTAACCTGGCTGGTAAATTATCCCCTGTGAGTTCTGGTTTTGCGAACTGAGCCACCATTTCAAGTAAGTTCCCACTCACCCCTTGCACTGAGTTTTCCATCAGTTCCTGTTCAGGGTCAGTCCAAATCTGCCCCGCTATGCTGTCCTGGGAGGCAATAGACGCCGAATACAGCCCTGAATAAGGTACTGCAGAGGGGCTGAATGTCTGCCCAGTAGAGCCAGACCCCCTCTGGAGTATTGCCTCCATCAGCCGCTCCATTTTCGTCCAGTGCTCTCGGGCACCTGGCTCTTGTGGCTTGTCCTGGACCAGCTGCCGCTCCAACGCGGTACAGAGCTTTCGAGCGCTGACCGCTCGCGGTCGCTGGTCCCGCAGCTCAAACGCGTTCCAGTGATCTCGGTCACTGGTCGCTTGCTGCTCCTCCAATTCCTTCAGCCCCACAGGCCCCTGAGCGTAGGTGGCGTGGGGCTGTTCGAAATCCGAGTCGTCCGAAAGAACGGCTCTGTCGGTTTTACGTTTAGCCTTTCCACCCGCCGGTGGTGAGGCTAGCTTCGGCACAGGTGCTCCCGACAATGGAGACAGCCCTGCCATCTGCCGCCGCTGGCTGCCTATTCCTGCACGGCTCTCCCCCGCCAGCTTTTTTGCAGCTCTGGTTCGTCTTCTGTCCATCCTAGAGGTAAGAAAAACGTAGATCTCTTACCTGTCTTCGCTGGTTTTATACACCAGCCATTTAGGTGGAACGTCCTTCCCCCATCGAAATGACTCGTGCAATGCGTGTAGCGTAATGACGCGCATGCGGACTAGAGGGCTCTTCATGGAGTCCCTCACGTGACTCCGAAGTAATATCCATTATTTGTCCATCATACCTGCCTGCAGTACAAATCATCAGTCTCTTCATAAAGACAAGAGTGGGCATGTTGCTATAGAAACTCCTCAGCGGAACGACCCTTATAAAAAATGAAACCGCCGAGTGCAGGACTATCTTTGAAGTAGTGGGGAAGTGTGTGACTGCCCTATGGCTACAGATATGCATGGTGGCGAGAATAAATTCTGATCATTTCTGGAGATGGTTGGCATTTCCTTTCATTATTGATAGTACAACCTGAATTCTGAAGAATTCCAAAGAGCACAGTTGTCAAAGTTCGTCTCTTAAAGAAAGCAGACAGCAACAAAATTGTTAAAGGTAAACCAAAGCAATCTTTTAATCAATTTGCCAGACGGGAGTGGCTGGGGAGATCTACAAAGAGCACACACACACATGTTGCTCAGTGCTTCTCGGGCTCCATTCTAAGAACAAAGGAAAGTTAGAGTCATTATACATTTTCTTATCATTAAAACACACCTTCTAAAGCTGAGTGAAAGATCCGTAGCCTAAGGGAAACAAGGGAGACTGGGCCCCATATATTTACAATGTCAGCCTTATTCACAAATCTTGGCACAGCTTCAGTACAGCTGCCCATTCCGGAAGGACAACTAACTACATTTTGTTTTCAAATGACTTCCATCTTGGTTCCAGAATGGGCATCCGTCTGTGAACTAAAACAAGCTTGTAAGACTTGGATGAAAGCCACTACCTTGTCCTTAGCTGGGACAGGCAGTTCAGACAGATATCTAATATGGTGCTGTGCCCAGCCCACACAATACATCTCTATGTTAATACATTGTTTCACTGATTAGTATAAACCAAGCTGCTAACATTTTCCCAGACTTTATTCTGCTGGGAGGGAAAATTCTCTTTTAAAGTTGACTGCTTTCTGTTTCTCTATCCATCCATCCTGCCTCTCTCTCTCTCTCTCTCTCTCTCTCTCTCTCTCTCTCTCTCTCTCTGACACAATTCCCCGCTATTTATCTCTTCTCGATCGATCTAATGATTATATTATATACTAGACTAAGTGGGACCCGTTGAGTCCCCGCATCACACAGGAAGGCTGGACACCCAACACAATATTCCACCTCTGCACCAATTCCAATATTGCTCGTCAGTGGGGGGGGGGGGGGGCACTTTCTGTTGCGCTAGTATGAGTGTTGTGGGGCGAAGGTACTGGTTTCCAGAGGGCTACTATGGAGTTTGTGGGCCGAATGGATTTTTGGGCTGGCAGCTCAATCACTGAGGCCTGGCAGTACAGTCACTCGGACCTGGCAGGCTGGCGGCTAAGAAAGTGCCAGAAATTGTGCCCAAAACAGGTGACAGACAGTAAGAGAGAGAAGGGGGAGAGGGTGGGCTTAATGGATAATTGGGCTAGCAGTTCACTAACTCACGGCACGTGGGCTGGCAGTGCAGTCACTCACGCCTGGTACGCTGGCAGTTCACTCAGTCACCGCACCTACCTTCACCCCCCCCACTCTGCTCCTTGCCATTCCCCTCCCACCCACACATTTAGTGCATCTCCAAACAACCTCCCCCCCATGCACTCTTAGTGGTTCTCCCACAGCCATTCCTGCCTATTAGGTTCTATTGTGATGAAGAACACACGGCATTAAAAGTGCAAAAAGGTTTTATTAAAGTTTAAAATATGAATGACTTAAAATATAAGAACAATTTAAATTTTAAAGATGAGATTTATTAAGTTTTTACTTGTGTCTTGTTGTGTTCTGCTGCTTGCTGCCTCTTGATAACTATTTCCTGTTGATAAAAAGAGACAATTTTAATATAGAGAAAGTCAGCGGTTAAATTTTAAGAAGGAAAATCTGAGAATATCTCAGGTCATCATTCAACGAAGCACGCTATTAATGACAACTGGGCGATGTTCCATCCTTCAGGAAACCTTTGACATTTCCCTTCATATTTCTGTTGAGCTGGTATGTTGGGCCAAAGGTACTGGTTTCCAGAGGGCTAGTATGGAGTTTGTGGGCGGAATGGATTTTTGGGCTGGCAGTGTCACTTTTCATTGGACATTCATCCCAAACCATGACTTTCACTTGCCTCGTGAAATGTGCCGTCTTGGAGTTCTTCTCGATGTTGCACAATGTATCCTCGGCCACTTGGATGGGTATCTTGAATCGAGAATGTGTAGTTCTTCCACCAGGCAGAAATGTAGCTGCTATCCCAGAGGATACTACAGCAATAGCCACATCACCTTGACCTCTAACATTTCCTGAAATGTTGAAAAAGCAGCCGAAAGACAATTTCAGTTGTTAATGAACACTGAAGATTTTGTGCAAAACATTTTTTTGAGGTAGGGGCTGTCAGGGTGTGGTGGGGGGTGGTAAACATCGTGCCGCCAAGGGAGGGGCACAGCTTCAGGTGGGGGTTCTCGTGAGCTGATGAGAAATGGGGGGGGGGGGGGGGCTCATGCAGGGGATGAGGGCGGCTTCAGTAGGGGGTGCATCCTATAGCCAGGCAGAGTGGGGCATGTCAGTGGAGGAGATGGGGCAGTGAGTGATTTACTCATGACCTGTGGACTCACTCACTGCCTTGGGATTAACTCATGCCCTTTAGACTGACTGACTCTCACGGCTTGTGGACTGACTGATGCCCAACTTCTGGAGTCACGTCCGACTTTTGTAAACTGAAAACGGTAACATCTACATTGAGGAACAGCTTCTTCCTGACAGCCATCACGCTATTAAACTTAACAAATAAGCTCTGAACTACGAAATACTATATTATTTCACACACACACACACACATATATATTCACACGCACTCACACACATATGCACACACATATATTTATACACACACACACACGTACACACATATTCACACACACATTCACACACACACATTCTCACACACACATATTCACACACACATTCTCATACACATATTCACAAACAGACTCACGCACACACAAACTCAATTTCACACAAAGACCCACACACTCACAGACTCACTCACACACACGCACACACAGACTCAATCACAAACACATACAGACTCATCCCCCACCTCAAGACACTGCCCTATGGGTGGTAAATGTCGTGCAGCCAAGGGCAGCTTCAGGCGGGGGTTGTCGTGAACTGATGAGAAGGAGGTGGGGTGTCCTCATGCAGGGGATGTGGATGGCTTCAGTAGGGGGTGCATCCTATAGCATACCGGAGGGCAGCATCTTGAGTTGGATGATCAGCCATGATCATATTGAACGGCGGTGCAGGCTCGAAGGGCCGAATGGCCTACTCCTGCACCTAATTTCTATGTTTCTATGTCAGTGGAGGAGAGGGGGCAGTGAGCGATTTACTCATGACCTGTGGATTCACTGCCTTGGGATTAACTCATGGCCTTTGGACCGACTCTCACAGCTTGTGGACTGACTGATGCCCGACTTCTGGAGTCACGTCCGACTTTTGTAAACTGAAAACTGTAACATCTACATTGAGGAACAGCTTCTTCAGGACAGCCATCACACTATTAAACAACAAATAAGCACTGAACTACGAAATACTATATTATTTCACACACACACATATATATTCACATGCACTCACACACATCTGCACACACACACACACTCATATTCACGCACACACAATATAATCACGCACACACGCACATATTCACTCGCACACATATTCAGACACACATGTACACACACATATTCACACACACATACATATAGACACGCACATATTCACACACACACATATTCACACACACGTATTCACACACATACATATTCACACACATACATATTCACACACATATTCACACACACATATTCACACGCACACACATATACATATTCACACACACATACACATATATATTCACACACACACACATATAGGGAGGTTTCACGGCAGTCGGGTCACGACCCATGACCCGTACTGTTGCTACGCTACACCAAATGGATTACAGGCGATGTACTGCAGGTAGGCACTTACCATTGTTTCCAACTCCATCTTCCAGGGAGATGCTAGCCGCATTTCGTTGTCTCTGTACTGTACACTGACAACGACAATTAAAGTTGACTCTGAATCTGAACGTAGCGGGCCCGTTAAAACCTGCCGAAAATGTCCATTTTTGCGCTGCAAATAATGATGGAAATCGGGATGAGCATGTGAGATATTTAGCCTACTTCAGAATTCCAAAAGTGAGGATAAATGACGGTCGATATAAGTGAGAGCTGAAGGGACAACAGACAGTGCTTAGCGAACATTGGCCGTTTGCTCACTACATTTCATCAACACTAAAGCATTATTTGTGTTTTTTCTTGATTCCTTTGGTATCTAAAAAGTTTCAGAAGTGATAAATCTGGCTGTATTTTTTTTTAATCGGCCATGGTTCTCAAGTGGGTTTTTACGTACAAAATGAAAAAGCATCTGAAAAATAATTTACAGCCAGATTTATCACTTCTGAGAATTTTTAGATACCAAAGGAATCACGAAAAAACACGAATAATGCCTTACTGTTGATGAAACGCAGTGGGCAAACACGATAATTCCAATATTTTCAATTACGATATCTGCACAGCCAATGTTTACCAAGCACTTTAGCTGCTGTTGTCCCTTCAATTCTCACTTCTCTTTACCTACATTTCATTTCACGTTTGGAATTCTAATGTTGGGTACATGTCTCTCACACTTACCCCAACTTCCACAATTTTTTTCAGAGCACAAAGTCAACATTTTGGCGGTTTTTAACAGATAGGAAAGTACGCGTTTCTTGCATTAATAACATATACTGGAAGTGACGGATGTCTTCCAGATGGATTGAGCGGCTCCGTGCGTCAAGTCCTATGACCTTGTGACCTTTAGTGCAACCCCCTATTCACACACACACACATATACACACACATTCACGCAAACATACATATATATTCACACACACATTCATATATATTCACACATATATATATTCACACATATATATTTGCACACATATATCCACGCACACACAGATATATTCACACACACACATATATATATATATATTCACACACACACACACATATATATTCACCACACACACACATATATTCACATACACACATATATATTCACACACACATATATTCAGACACACACATATCCATGCACACAGATATATTCACACACACACATATATATATATTCACACACACACATATATATATCCACACACATATATTCACATACACACACACATTTATTCACACACACACATATATATTCACACACATATATATATTCATACACACACACACACACATATATTCATACACACACACACACATATATTCACAAATATATATATATTCACACACACACATATTCACACACACATATATATTCACACACACACACAACACTAAAATACACTGCAAAACGAATATTCAAATCCTGCTGTAGAATCTTGCTGAAACAAAATGCTGCTTTTAAATAACGTCCAACAAACAGACTTACCATAGAGAAAGCAGCCGAATATTTGAAGGAATCTTCAAATCCTGTTGTAGTCTGTGGCTGAAAGGCAATGCAGCTTTGGCTGCAACACAATTGCAGCTTTTGCTGAAACACAATTGCCGCTGTGGCTGCAACAAACAAACACTTACCAGTTCTGTAGAATTATACAACACCTCGTGCACTGTGGGCAGCCGCCATCTTGCCTACGGCCGGAAATGACGTCATCGCCGCCGCCTCGCCTCCGACCAGAAACGACGTCATCGCTGCCCGCTTACCGATCGCCGGAAATGATGTCATCGCCGCCATCTTGCAACAGCCAAAATCACAAAATGAGCGCCAATTTTAAATTTAAACACAGTTCTGGTCCCAAATAAAAAGCTTTATTTGTGCATTACTCGCCTGAAAACGTTGCAACAAATGCATTTCAATTTACATCACCATTTCAAACACAATAGACATCATGCTTTAGTTACCTGAAAACCGGTGCAACCATTTTAAAATCCAAGAGAAACAAATTTGCAAATGCTTTATAACAATAACAAATGGTTTTTATTTTCAATACACATTTCAAACACAATGTAGATAGACAAATATACAAATGGTTTTTATTTTCAATACAATTTTCAAATACAATGTAGATAGACAAATTTGCAAATGCTTTTTATTTTCAATTCACAGTTCAAAGACAATATAGATAGACAAATATACAAATGCATTTCATGTTCGATACACACTTCAAAAGACAATATAGATAGCCAAATATACAAACTCTTTCCAACAAAATGCCAAGAAACTTCAGACCATGGTGAACAACATACATATCAATTGGCTGAAAAAGCACATGCAGGGGACTCACCTCGGAGTAGAGCTGCAGCTCAGAGAGCCGTGACCCTTTCACTTCGTGGTCCGGAAGAATGATTGAAGCGGGACGCTTCCGGGTTTTATAGTCCCTCCCTCCCCTGCCGCCAGCGGGGGCAGCAGAGAGAATGGGGAAAGTTGTAAAATCATTAATATCTCGGTCATATTTCATCGAGGGGAAAAAGCCTCGGCACACATGCGGCAGAGTGGGGCTCTGAGGGAGCTGGCCAAAAATGACGGCCGTAGGTGGCGGCGTTCTCTCGGAAATCGCAGCACAGATCCGGAAAAGCGGTCAAGAACAGAGTTTTATTAATATAGATAGATAGATAGTGAACCTGGAGATTTGTTTTCCGCCACCTACGTTCAGCTTTCCGACACTCTTTTTTGAATTTTTACCATTGTGGCGTTTCTCCATGGAGACTTCTTTTTGCCAGGGCCCACTTTCACCTTAGTGGGTGCAATGGCATCAATAATATTTGTAATTTTCACATTGAAATTATCGACAAGCTCATTTACTGAGAGCTAATTTACCGAGTGGCAAGTGATGCGCGCGTGGTGCGTGGTGACATCGGCAGTGACACGCGGTCGCGTGCGGCGCCCCCGGATTTTGGGATTCACAAAACCTTTGCGCGGCACCTGCGTGACGCGCAAATGACACCCAAGTGGACCAGTCCGTTTAGAGTCCACATCTTGAACAAAAGATACAGTAGATGAGGTTGGAGGAGGTGCAAGTTAACCTGAAAGGACTGTCGGTGTCCCTGGACCGACTCGAGCGGGAAGGTATAGGGACAGGTGTTGCATCTTCTGTGGTTGCAGGGGAAGGTACCTGGGGATGGTTGGGTTTGGGTGGGAATGGATGAGTTAATCATGGAGTTGCAGAGGGAACGGTCTCTGCGGACGGCGGCAAGGGGTGGAGATGGGAAAATGTGGCTCGTGGTGGAAAGTTTGGAGCATTATGTGTTGTATGCGACGGTTGATGGGGTGGAAGGTAAGGACGAGGGGAACCTGTCTTTGTTCTGACGAATGGAAGGGGGAAGGGCGGAGCTGTGGGTAACGAGGAGACACGAATGAAGGTCTCTTCTATGATGGGAGAGGAGAACCCCCGTTCCCTGAAGAATGATGACATCTCGGATGTTCTAGCATGGAATACCTCATCTTGGGCGCAGACGGAGGATTTGGAAGTAGGGGATAGCGTCTTTGCAGGAAGCAGGGTGAGAAAAATGTAGTCAAGAGTTTTTGGACTCAGTGGGTTAGTAATAGACGTCAGTCTATTTCTTGTGATGGAGACAGTGGGAGCTGCCGCTCATAATATTGGCATTCCCCTTAGGTTCAGTTGAAACTCATCCCTCTTGTACAGGTCACGTCTATCCCAGAATAAGTCCCAGTGGTACAAAAGTATGCATCCCTACCCCTTGTTCCAGCTCCTTTGCCACGAATTCACCTGTCTTTCTTTCCATGTCCCTACACTCACTAGCAGGGAGCACAAGGAGTACTACGGACATCACTGCCCTGTTATTTTACAATTTCCTAACATCCTATGTCATTTGTGCCAACGTGCACAGCAACTTCTGGCTCATTCTCCCCCTTGAGAATATCAAGTAGCTGCTCTGAGTCATCCTGGACCCTGGAAGCAGAAAGCAACGCACAATCCTGTAGTCTCGATTGCTGCCACACAGTCTCCTCTCCACCCCCCTCCCCAACAGATGTGTATCCTTCCACTATGGCTTTGCTAGGCACGGAGTCTCATCCTGCATGATAAATGTGAGGTGCTACACCTTGGCAGGACAAATCAAAATAGGACGTACATGGTAAATGGTAGGGAATTGAAGAATACAGTTGAACAGAGGGATCTGGGAATAACCGCGCATAGTTCCTTGAAGGTGGAATCTCATATAGATAGGGTGGTAAAGAAAGCTTTTGGTATGCTAGCCTTTATAAATCAGAGCATTGAGTATAGAAGCTGGGATGTAATGTTAAACATAGAAACATAGAAACATAGAAAGTAGGTGCGAGAGTAGACCACCAGGTCCGTCGAGCCCGCACCGCCATTCGCTCATGGCTGAACACTAAACAGACACACTTACCCACAAACAGTAGACACAAGACACAGAACACAAGACACTACCCTCCCCTTTATACCGCTATCACCCCTCTCCACCCCAAGAACCTCGCGATCTCCTGGGGGAGGCAAAAAACCGGATAAAAACCCAGGTCCAATTCGGGAAAAAAATCCGGGAAATTCCTCTCCGACCCCAATCCAGGCGATCGACACTTGTCCAGGAGATCACTCAGGTCTTACTATACTAACCATACCTAGGTCCATATCCCTGCCCTCTCCCCGTAGCCCCTTATCCCCTTGGCAGCTAAAAAACCATCTATTTTAGTCTTAAATATATTTAAAGTTTCTGCTTCCACTGCTCCCTGGGGCAGTGAATTCCATAAATTAACCACCCTCTGGGTGAAGAAGTTCTTCCTCATCTCAGTTTTAAAAGAGCCCCCCCTTATTCTGCAACTATGTCCCCTAGTTCTAGTTTCCCCGATCATTGGGAACATCCTCGGTGCATCCACCCGATCAAGGCCCCTCACGATCTTATATGTTTCAATGAGATCGCCTCTCATTCTTCTAAACTCCAAAGAGTAGAGTTCCAGCCTACTTAACCTTTCCTCATATGTCAATCCCCTCATTGCAGGAATTAATCTTGTAAACCTTCGCTGCACTGCCTCCAGGGCTAGTACATCCTTTCTTAAGTATGGACCCCAGAACTGTACACAGTATTCCAAATGTGGTCTCACTAATACTGTGTACAGCTGCAGCAAGACCTCCGTGTTTTTATACTCAATCCCCCTAGCAATAAAGGCCAAAACTCCATTGGCCTTCCTGATTGCTTGCTGCACCTGCATACTAACTTTTAGTGATTCATGTACTAATACCCCTAGATCCCTTTGCGTTGCATTACAACGCAGCTCCTCCTCATTTAGAAAATAACTTGCCCTATCATTTTTTTTTCCAAAGTGAATGACTTCACATTTATTAGTATTAAATTTCATCTGCCAAGTTGTTGCCCACTCACCTAGCTTATCTATATCCTTTTGCAGACTCTTCCTATCCTCCTCATCCCCTACTTTTCCTCCCATTTTTGTATCGTCCGCAAATTTTGATATATTACACTTGGTTCCCTCCTCCAAATCATTTATATAAATTGTGAACAACTGGGGTCCCAGCACCGACCCTTGCGGAACCCCGCTAGTTACCGGTTGCCATCCCGAGTATGAACCATTTATCCCCACTCTCTGCTTCCTATTTGTTAGCCAATCCTCTACCCATGCTAATATATTACCCCCAATCCCATAATTTTTTATTTTTAGCAATAGTCTCTTATGTGGCACCTTGTCAAAAGCCTTTTGGAAGTCCAAGTATACCACATCCACCGGTTCCCCTTTATCCACCCGGGTTGTTACTTCCTCAAAGAATTCGAGCAGATTCGTTAAACAGGACTTCCCCTTCACAAAACCATGCTGGTTCTGTCCGATGAAGTCATGTTTATCCAAGTGCCCCGTTAGTGTTTCTTTAATAATTGTCTCTAACATTTTACCCACCACCGATGTTAGACTAACCGGTCTATAGTTACCCGCCTTCTGTTTACTTCCTTTTTTAAATATAGGTGTTACATTGGCCATTTTCCAATCCACTGGGACCGTTCCTGCCTCCAGGGAGTTTTGGAAAATTATCACCAATGCATCCACAATCCCCACCGCTATCTCCCTCAAGACCCTTGGATGTAATCCATCAGGCCCAGGGGATTTATCCTCCTTCAGTCTCATTAATTTCCCTAATACCACCTCCTTGGTGATCTTAATAGTATTTAGCTCCTCCATTCCTACCGCCCCCTGTTTATCCAGCGTTGGAATATTTTTTGTGTCTTCTATGGTGAAGACTGATACAAAATACTCGTTTAATGCCTTTGCCATTTCCATGTTCCCCACCAACAACTCTCCAGTCTCACCCTCCAATGGACCAACGTTCACCTTAGCCACCCTTTTTCTTTTTATATAGCTATAAAAACTCTTACTATTAGTTTTTATGTTGTTCGCTAAATTCCTTTCATAGTCTATTTTCCCCGTCTTAATTAATCTCTTAGTTATTTTTTGCTGACCTTTAAATGCTTCCCAATCCTCTACCCTCCCACTATCTCTGGCTACCTTATATGCCCTTGCCTTCAGCCGAATACTATCCTTTATAGTTTTACTGAGCCATGGCTGACTGTTCTTACCCTTACCCCTTTTTTTCTTCATAGGAATAAATTTTTCTTGAAGGTTATACAGTATACCCTTAAACGTACACCACTGCTCATGTACCGTCTTATTCTTGAGTCTGCTATCCCAGTCAACTTTGATCAGCTCAGTCCTCATACCTTCATAATCCCCCTTATTTAGACTAAGCACCCTAGCCTGAGTTTCAACCTGCTCCCCTTCTATTTGAATATGGAATTCGACCATATTGTGGTCACTTGTTCCCAACGAGTCCCTAACTATGACATTTTTAATTAATCCTGCTTCATTACACAGGACCAGATCCAAGATTGCCTCCCCCCTTGTCGGTTCGGTGACATACTGTTCTAGGAACCCGTCTCTAATACATTCTATAAACTCTTCCTCTAGTCTACCCTGCCCAGTTTGGTTTGCCCAATTAATATGAAAATTGAAGTCCCCCATGATTACAGCAGTTCCCTTTTTACATGCGTCAACTATTTGCAGATTTATGTTCTGACTAACAGCGTCACAGCTATTTGGAGGTCTATAAATTACACCCACTAGTGTTTTTTTCCCCTTATTATTCTCTATCTGTACCCAAGCTGTTTCACTATCCTGATCCTTCAACGCAATATCCTTCCTCTCTATTGCCGTTATTCCCTCCCTTATTAAAAGGGCCACCCCTCCTCCCTTTCTTTCCTGTCTATCTTTCCTAATTGTCGAGTACCCCTCTATATTTAACTCCCAGTCCTGATCTCCTTGCAGCCATGTCTCCGTAATGGCCACGATATCATAACTATATATACTTAATTGCACCGTTAATTCATTTATCTTATTACGAATACTCCGTGCATTTAGATAAAGCACTTTCAGATGATTTTTACTACCCTTCCTTTCCGTTTTTGCCCCTTTTACATCAAGATCTTTATCTTCACAAAATCTGTCTCCTGTCACATTTTGAATTTCCGCTTCCCCACTGATACCCTGCTCTATTTCCTCTACCCCTGCCGTTATTACCCCCCTTGATACCTCCCCCCCGCTACTTAGTTTAAAGACCTCTCTACTGCCCTAGTTATATGATTTGCCAGGACCCCAGTCCCAGCACCGTTCAGGTGAAGTCCGTCCTTACAGAACAGATCCCCCCTGTCCCAGTACTGGTGCCAGTGGCCCAAGAAACCAAACCCATTATTCCCACACCAGTCTTTGAGCCACGCATTTAGCTTTTTAATTTTACGTACCCTCGCCGATTTGGCCCGTGGCTCAGGTAGCATTGTTAAAATTGTACAAGGCATTGGTGAGACCAAATCTGGAGTATGGTGTACAATTTTGGTCGCCCAATTATAGGAAGGACTACACTAAGTGGGACCCGTTGGGTCCCGGCATCACACGGGAGGGCTGGACACCCAACGCAATATTCCACCTCTCCACCAATTCCAATATTGCTGACCAGTGGGGGTGGGGGGGCTTTCTCTTGCGCTAGTATGATTGTTGTGGGCCGAAGGTACTGATTTCCAGAGGGCTAGTATGGAATTTGTGGGCTAACAGCACAGTCACTGAGGGCTGGCAGCTCAGTCTGGCAGGCTGGCGGCTGAGAAACTGCCAGAAATTCTGCGCACAACAGGTGACAGACTGTAAGAGGGAAGGGGGAAGAGGGTGGACTGAATGGATTATTGGGCTGGCAGTTCAGTCACTTACAGCTTGTGGGCTGGCAGTTCACTAACTCACGGCTCGTGGGCTGGCAGTGCAGTCACTCACGCCTGGTACGCTGGCAGTTCACTCAGTCACCCCACCTACTTTCACCCCCCCACTCTGCTCTTTGCCATTCCCCTCCCACCCACACATTCAGTGCAT
The DNA here is from genome assembly GCF_010909765.2 of Amblyraja radiata. Lineage (NCBI taxonomy): Eukaryota > Metazoa > Chordata > Chondrichthyes > Rajiformes > Rajidae > Amblyraja > Amblyraja radiata. The sequence goes on along the minus strand of NC_046003.1, from coordinate 2,753,877 downwards.
CTCCAAACAACCTCCCCCCCATGCACTCTTAGTGGCTCTCCCACAGAGCAGCCATTCCTGCCTATTAGGTTCTATTGTGATGAAGAACACACAGCATTAAAAGTGTAAAAAGGTTTTATTAAAGTTTAAAATGTGAATGACTTAAAATATAAGAACAATTTAAATTTTAAAGATGAGATTTATTAAGTTTTTACTTGTTATATCTTGTTGTGTTCTGCTGCTCACTGACTCCTGATGACTATTTCCTGTTGATAAAAAGAGACAATTTTAATATAGAGAAAGTCAGCGGTCAAATTTTAAGAAGGAACATCTGAGAATATCTCAGAAGTCATCATTCAACGAAGCACGCTATTAATGACAACATTCTTGGGCAATGTTCCATCCTTCAGGAAACGTTTGACATTTCCCTGCATATTTCTGTTGAGCTAGTATGTTGGGCCAAATGTACTGGTTTCCAGAGGGCTAGTATGGAGTTTGTGGGCTGAATGGATTTTTGGGCTGGCAGCTCAGTCACTGAGGGCTGGCAGCTCAGTCAGTGAGGCCTGTACTGGCAGAGGGACACCAACATGCTTAGTGTTGCTGAAGACATCTGGAAGAGTTCTGTCCACAACTTCAAAGCATTCTCTCCTAATCATTGGACATTCATCCCAAACAATGACTTTCACTTGCCTCGTGAAATGTGCCGTCTTAGAGCTCTTCTCGATGTTGCACAATGTATCCTCGGCCACTAGGATGGGTATCTTGAATCGAGAATGTGTAGTTCTTCCACCAGGCAGAAATGTAGCTGCTATCCCAGAGGATACTACAGCAATAGCCACATCACCTTGACCTCTAACATTTCCTGACATGATGTTGAAAAAGCAGCTGAAAGACAATTTCAGTTGTTAATGAACACTGAAGATTTTGTGCAAAATATTTTTTTGAGGTGGGGGCTGTCAGGGTGGGGTGGGGGGTGGTAAACATCGTGCAGCCAAGGGAGGTGGCACAGCTTCAGGCAGGGGTTCTCGTGAGCTGATGAGAAATGGGGGGGGCTCATGCAGGGGATGAGGGCGGCTTCAGTAGGGGGTGCATCTTATAGCCAGGCAGGGTGGGGCATGTCAGTGGAGGAGAGGGGGCAGTGAGCGATTTACTCATGACATGCGGACTCACTCACTGCCTTGGGATTAACTCATGCCCTTTAGACTGACTGACTCTCACGGCTTGTGGACTGACTGATGCCCGACTTCTGGAGTCACGTCCGATTTATGTAAACTCAAAATTGTAACATCTACATTGACGAACAGCTTCTTCCTGACAGCCATCACGCTATTAAACTTAACAAATAAGCTCTGAACTACGACATACTATATTATTTCACACACACACACACATATATTCACACGCACTCACACACATATGCACACACATATATTCATACACACACACACACATATTCACACATATTCACACACACTCGCACACTCACACACACACACATACACACACACATATTCACACACGCACATATTCACACACACACACACACATATTCAAACACATACACACACATATTCACACACACACATTCACACACACATATTCACAAACAGACTCATTCACGCGCACACAAACTCAATGACACACACATTCACACAAAGACCCACACACACACATAGACTCATACACACATAGACTCATACACATACACACGGACTCACTCACACACACGCACACACAGACTCAATCACACACACACACAAACACAAACTCATCCCCCACCTCAAGACGCTGCCCTATGGGTGGTAAATGTCGTGCAGCCAAGGGCAGCTTCAGGCGGGGGTTGTCGTCAACTGATGAGAAGGGGGGTGTCCTCATGCAGGGGATGTGGACGGCTTCAGTAGGGGGTGCATCCTAAAGCCTGGCGGAGGGCAGCGTCTTGAGGTGGGGGATGTCAGTGGAGGAGAGGGGGCAGTGAGCGATTTACTCATCACCTGTGGACAACTCACTGCCTTGGCATTAACTCATGGCCTTTGGACTGACTCTCACAGCTTGTGGACTGACTGATGCCCGACTTCTGGAGTCACGTCCGACTTATACAAACTGAAAACTAACATCTACATTGAGGAACAGCTTCTTCCTGACAGCCATCACGCTATTAAACTTAACAAATAAGCTCTGAACTACGAAATATTATATTATTTCACACACACATATATATTCACATGCACTCACACACATATGCACACACACGCATATTCACACACACACACATATAATCACACACACACTCATATTCACACACACACACATAATCACGCACACACACAGACATATTCACTCACACACATATTCAGACACACACATGTACACACACACATATTCACACACATACATATAGACACGCATATATTCACACACATATTCACACACACATATTCATACACACACACATACACATTTACGCACACATATTCACACGCACACAGTCACACACACACATATATTCACACACACACGCACATATATATTCACACACACACACATATATATTCACACACACATATAGGGAGGTTTCACGGCAGTCGGGTCACGATCCATGACCCGCACTGTTGCTACGCTACACCAAATGGATTACACGCGATGAACTGCAGGTAGGCACATACCATTGTTTCCAACTCCATCTTCCAGGGAGATGCTAACCGCATTTCGTTGTCTCTGTACTGTACACTGACAACGACAATTAAAGTTGAATCTGAATCTGAATCTGAACGTAGCGGGTCCGCTAAAATCCGCCGAAAATGTCCATTTTTGCGCAGCAAATAATGATGGAAATCGGGATGAGCATGTGAGACATTTAGCCTACTTCAGAATTCCAAAAGTGAGGAGAAATGACGGTAGATAGAAGTGAAAGCTGAAGGGACAACAGACAGAGTGCTTAGCGAACATTGGCCGTTTGCTCACTACATTTCATCAACACTATAGCATTATTTGTGTTTTTTCTTGATTCCTTTGGCATCTAAAAAGTTTCAGAAGTGATAAATCTGCCAGTATTTTATTTTTTTAAATTTTTTTTTTTAAATCGCCCATGGTTGTCAAGTAGGTTTTTACGTACAAAATGAAAACGCACCTGAAGAAAAATTTACAGCCAGATTTATCACATCTGAGAATTTTTAGATACCAAAGGAATCAAGAAAAACACGAATAATGCCTTACTGTTGATGAAATGCAGTGAGCAAACACGATAATTCCAATATTTTCAGTTACGATATCTGCACAGCCAATGTTTACCAAGCACTTTAGCTGCTGTTGTCCCTTCAATTCTCGCTTCTCTTTACCTTCATTTCATTTCACGTTTGGAATTCTAATGTTGGGTACATGTCTCTCACACTTACCCCTACTTCCACAATTTTTTTCAGAGCACAAATTCAACATTTTGGCGGTTTTTAACAGAGGAAAGTACGCGTTTCTTGCATTAATAACATATACTGGAAGTGACGGATGTCTTTCAGATGGATTGAGCGGCTCCGTACGTCAAGTCCTATGACCTTGTGACCTTACGTGCAACCCCTATTCACACACACACACACACACACACACACACACACACACACATTCACACACTCACATATATTCACACATACACACACACACACACACACACATATATTCACACACACACATATATTCTCACACACACACATATATTCACACATACACAACACACATATTCACACACTCACACACACACATATTCACACACACACATATATATTCACACACACACACACATATTCACACACACACACACATTCACACACACATCTCTGTACATTTCTTGCCTGCCTGCTAGTCCATTGTAGCCTCTCTCCTTCTCTCTTTGTCTCTTTCGCGCATCATTCTCGCTGCCGGCGCCATCGCCAGCAGCATCAGAGAGAGTCTGTGGCGGGGGGGGGGGGGGGGGGGGGTGGTCTCACACAATCGGCTCTAAACCGTGGAAAATGAAACACAGATCAATACTTTTTGTGCTACAAATATAAATCTCCGTCTCACATTTTATTTTCCGGACAAAATTCCTCCTTTTATTATTCACACACACACACACACACACACACACACACACACACACACACACACACACACACATATATATTCACACACATACACGCACACATATATTCACGCACACACATATATATTCACACACACACATATATATATTCACACACACACACCCATATATATATATTCACACACACACACACATATATATTCACACACACATATATATATTCACATATATATATACACATATATAAATACACACACCCATATATATATATTCACACACACATATATATTCACACACACAAATATATTCACACACACACATATATATATATTCACACACACACATTCACACACACAACACTAAAATACACTGTGCAAAACGAATATTCAAATCCTGCTGTAGAGTCTTTTGCTGAAACAAAATGCTGCTTTTAAATAACGTCCAACAAACACAGACTTACCATAGAGAAAGCAGCCGAATATTTGAACGAATCTTCAAATGCTGTTGTAGTCTGTGGCTGAAAGGCAATGCAGCTTTGGCTGCAACACAAATGCAGCTTTTGCTGAAACACAATTGCCGCTGTGGCTGCAACAAACGAACACTTACCAGTTCTGTAGAATTATTCAACATCTCGTGCACTCTGTGGGCTGCCGCCATCTTGCCTCCCACCGGAAATGACGTCATCGCCGCGGGCTCGCCTCCGACCGGAAATGACGTCATCGCCGCCGGCTTACCGATCGGCGGATATGACGTCATCGCCGCCATCTTGCAACCGCCAAAATCACAAAATGAGCGCCAATTTTAAATTTAAACACAGTTCTGGTCGAAATAAAAAGCTTCATTCGTGCATTACTCGCCTGAAAACGTTGCAACAAATGCATTTTAATTTACAGAACCATTTCAAACACAATAGACATCATGCTTTAGTTACCTGAAAACCGGTGCAACCATTTTAAAGCCCAAGATAAACAAATTTGCAAACGCTTTATAACAATAACAAATGGTTTTTATTTTCAATTCACATTTCAAATACAATGTAGGTAGACAAATATACAAATGCTTTTTATTTTCAATACACAATTCAAATACAATGTAGATAGACATATATACAAATGGTTTTTATTTTCAATACACAGTTCAAAGACAATATAGATAGACAAATTTGCAAATGTTTTTTATTTTCAATTCACATTTCAAATACAATGTAGATAGACAAATTCGCAAATGGTTTTTATTTTCAATACACATTTCAAACACAATATAGATAGACAAATATACAAATGTATTTCATGTTCGATACACATTTTAAAATACAATATAGATAGACAAATTTAGAAATGCATTTCATGTTCGATACACATTTCAAAAGACAATATAGCTAGACAAATTTGCAAATGCATTTCCTGTTCAAGACAAATTTCAAAAGACAATATAGGTAGTCAAATATACAAACTCTTTCCAACAAAATGCCAAGAAACGTCAGACCATGGTGAATGGTGAACAACATACATATCAATTGGCTGAAAAAGCACATGCAGGGGACTCACCTCGGAGTAGAGCTGCAGCTCAGAGACCCGTGACCACTTCACTTCGTGGTCCGGAAGAAAGAGATTGAAGCGGGACGCTTCCGGGTTTTATATTCCCTCCATCCCCTGCCGCCAACGGGGGCAGCAGAGAGAATGGGGATTAATAACCATATAATATAACCATATAACAATTACAGCACGGAAACAGGCCATCTCGACCCTTCTAGTCTGTGCCGAACACGTATTCTCCCCTAGTCCCATATACCTGCGCTCAGACTATAACCCTCCATTCCCTTCCCGTCCATACAACTATCCAATTTATTTTTAAATAATAAAAACGATCCTGCCTCCACCAGCTTCACTGGAAGCTCATTCCACACACCCACCACTCTTTGAGTAAAGAAGTTCCCCCTCATGTTACCCCTAAACTTCAGTCCCTTAATTCTCAAGTCATGTCACCTTGTTTGTATCTTCCCTACTCTCAGTGGGAAAAGCTTATCCACGTCAACTCTGTCTATCCCTCTCATCATTTTAAAGACCTCTATCAAGTCCCCCCTTGACCTTCTGCGCTCCAAAGAATAAAGCCCTAACTTGTTCAACCTTTCTCTAACTTAGATGCTGAAACCCAGGCAACATTCTAGTAAATCTCCTCTGTACTCTCTCTATTTTGTTGACATCCTTCCTATAATTAGGCGACCAAAATTGTACACCATACCCCAGAATTGGCCTCACCAATGCCTTGTACAATTTTAACATTACATCCCAACTTCTATACTCAATGCTCTGATTTATAAAGGCCAGCACACCAAAGGCTTTCTTTACCACCCTATCTACATGAGATTCCACTTTCAGGGAACTGTGCACAGTTATTCCCAGATCCCTCTGTTCACCTGCATTCTTCAGTTTCCTACCATTTACCATTTACGTCCTATTTTGATTGGTCCTGCCAAGATGTAGCACCTCACACTTATCAGCATTAAACTCCATCTGCCATCTTTCAGCCCACTCTTCCAACTGGCATATATCTCTGTAGACTTTGAAACTCTACTTCATTATCCACAACCCCACCTATCTTAGTATCATCTGCATACTTACTAATCCAATTTACCACACCATCATCCAGATCATTGATGTACATGACAAACAACAGTGGACCCATTGTAAAAACATTAATATCTCGGTCATATTTCATCGAGGGGAAAAATCCTAGGCACACATGCGGCAGAGTGGGGCTCTGAGGGAGGTGGCCAAAAATGACGGCCGTAGGTGGCGGCGTTCTCTCGGAAATCGCAGCACAGATCGGGAAAAGTGGTCAATAACAGGGTTTTAGTAATATAGATAGATAGATAGATAGATAGATAGATAGTGAACCTGGAGATTTGTTTTCCGCCACCTACGTTCAGCTTTCCGACACTCTCTTTTTTCCATTTTTACCAACGTGGCGTTTCTCCATGGAGACTTCTTTTTGCCAGGGACCACTTTCACCTTAGTGGGTGCAATGGCATCAATAATATTTGTAATTTTCACATTGAAATTATCGACAAGCTCATTTACTGAGAGCTAATTTACTGAGTGGCAAGTGATGCGCGCGTGGTGCGTGGTGACATCGGCAGTGACATGCGGTCGCGCGCGGCGCCCCGGGATTTTGGGATTCACAAAACCTTCGCGCGCCACCTGCGTGACGCGCAAACGACACCCAAGTGGGACAGTCCCTTTAGAGTCCACATCTTGAACAACGGATACAGTAGATGAGGTTGGAGGAGGTGCAAGTTAACCTGAAAGGACTTGTCGGGGTCCCTGGACAGAGTCGAGCGGGGAGGTATAGGGACAGGTGTTGCATCTTCTGTGGTTGCAGGGGAAGGTACCTGGGAAGGGTTTGGTTTGGGTGGGAATGGATGAGTTAATCCTGGAGTTGGAGGGAACGGTCTCTGCGGAAGGTGGCAAGGGGTGGAGATCGGAAAATCTGGCTCATGGTGGAAAATTTGGAGCATTGTGTGTTGTATGCGACGGTTGATGGGGTGGAGGGGAACCTGTCTTTGTTCTGACGAATTGAAGAATACAGTTGATTGCTGCCACACAATCTCCTGTCCACCCCTCTCCCCAACAGATGTGTTTCCTTCCACTATGGCTTTGCCAGGCACGGAGTCTCATCCTGCATGATAAATGTGAGGTGCTACACCTTGGCAGGACAAATCAAAATAGGACGTACATGGTAAATGGTAGGGAATTGAAGAATATAGTTGAACAGAGGGATCTGGGAATAACCGTGCATAGTTCCTTGAAGGTGGAATCTCATATAGATAGGATGGTAAAGAAAGCTTTTGGTATGCTAGCCTTTATAAATCAGAGCATTGAGTATAGAAGCTGGGATGTAATGTTAAAATTGTACAAGGCATTGGTGAACCCATTCTGGAACATGGTGTACAATTTTGGTCGCCCAATTATAGGAAGTATGTCAACAAAATAGAGAGAGTACAGAGGAGATTTACTAGAATGTTGCCTGGGTTTCAACAACTAAGTTACAGAGATAGGTTGAATAAGTTAGGACTTTATTCTCTGGAGCGCAGAAGGTTAAGGGGGGACGATAGAGGTCTTTAAAATGATGAGAGGGATAGACAGAGTTGATGTGGACAAGCTTTTCCCTTTGAGAATAGGGAAGATTCAAACAAGAGGACATGACTTCAGAATTAAGGGACAGAAGTTTAGGGGTAACATGAGGGGGAACTTCTTTACTCAGAGAGTGGTAGCGGTGTGGAATGAGCTTCCAGTGGAAGTGGTGGAGGCAGGTTCGTTGGTATCATTTAAAAATAAACTGGATAGGCATATGGATGAGAAGGGAATGGAGGGTTGTGGTATGAGTTCAGGCAGGTGGGACTAAGGGAAAATAATTGTTCGGCACGGACTTGTAGGGCCGAGATGGCCTGTTTCCGTGCTGTAATTGTTATATGGTTATATGATACTACTGCTCTTCCCTGACGGGTCATCCCCTAACAGTCTCCAAAACTGTTACCTGTTTGGAAAGGAATTGGCCACAAAGAATGGTCACCTAGACTTTGCCGACTAGAGGTCCTGGTGGTCACCTACATTCTGTCATCCTGGTCTTTGGTCGTGACCACCTTGTTGTTGGTTTTGTCCAAAGGGTCTCTCGGATGATCTCTAGGTCTTCCATCTGTATCTCCAGTTCCCAAACACGGAGCTGCTCCTGGACACATTCCCAACGGGTTTAGTCACCAGGGAGACCAGCAGTTGCTCTAACGTTGCACCGTTCCTCCTGCCTCTTGACGGCACTGAAATAAGATCCAACAAGCTCAACAGGCTGCACGACTGTACCTTTATCACCTGCCCCCTTTCCTCGGACTCCTTGCCGTAGACTCACACTTGCCCTGTACACAGCACACTACCTCTACACAGTCTCTCTATTAATACAACTACCCCCGACAGGCCGCTTCACTGCATCTTGCCGTTTTATTACTTGCTCAATCAGCCAATTCCGATGCTCCAAACAATCCGCGCGCCATATTTTCAAGTGCCCTGCTAAACTGTGAAGTCCTTTTATCCGTGTGGTTAATGTAGGCTGTAAAATAGGGAGACCCAGCACTGGCCTTTGCAGCATCTGTCTAGTTATTGACCCATTTATCCAAGTGAATGGGCTGCCAGGCAAGTGGTCAGTGTTATCCTGGATATGTAGGAGCTGCAACATCTCTTGTGTCCCTTCTGGTCCATGGGGAAAGGTTTGAATGTGAAGAAGCGAGTGGCTCAGTGCAAGATTTCAACACTGTTATACCACCAGGCCACAGGATGGAAATGGCTGATTCAGTTCAGTTTCTGGTTCAATGTTGACATTCCACGTCCCCCCCCCTCCCCCAAACCTACCCGTTCCCACCCCCAACACCGGGAGATTGATCGTGGTGGGTAGTGGTTTACGGTTCACGGCAATCTTTTCATTCTTGTCTTAATTACTGTCTAATCCCACTATTATGCTCCAGTGAGCATGTGTCCAAGGACAGAGAGGTTGCTATGGGAATGGGAAGAGAGTTACAATGGTGGGCAATTGGCGAGACAAAGCATCGACTCGGCGACTGTTTTGCCGAACAATTACGCCTTTTCCGGTTGTTAACCATTTTTACTCCTCGTGCAGATTTCTCCCCTCTCCCTTTCCACATACATTAATTCATCTCGCTTCACAATTTGAAACTCTTATTTCCTTTTATTGCACACCTGTCTTTTCATCTCTGGTTTTTCTCCAATTATTAGACTACCAAAAACTCCCCTCACCAGTATCCACCTTACTTACCAGTCTTTGACCTGTCCCTCCTCTTGTCCACACGTCTCCCCACTCACCGCCACCACAATCAGCCTGAAGAAAGGTCCAGACTTGAAACGTCACCTATCCATATTCTCCAGAGATGATGGTTGACCCACTGAGTTCCCACAGCACATTGCCTTATTCCCATATTCTGTTTTGATCATTCTAATTAGGGGGTAGGAACAGTCAGGATGAGGGTTGCTGTTGTAGCTGGAGCCAAGGGGACTGATTTAGTTTCTCTCTTTGTACACACAGATCTAACGCCTACATTCTCTGAGCTCCTGACACAGTGGAGTGAGTAACCAATTGTTCCAGCTGACAAAATTCTATCGGGAGAGACTGAAACAGGCGATTGAAGAAAGGGTTGAAAGCCTCGGCTTCATGATGAGATGGCAGGGATGTTTCAGTGGCCAAGAACACGGGGTAAGTGGAAGGAACACGGTGACTTATGTTTCCTGTGACAGAACTGACGGCATTGGGGGGAAGAGCTAATAGTCAAATCTAAAATGGAATAGTTCATCTACAAAAGCATGGTCTAGTAGAACAAAAGAATGGCTCGGTGCCAAGTCTGAATGCCTTTGTAAATTATATGGGGCACACTATGGAGGACAGGTTGTCTTTTCAATAAAGACATTAAAATGGGATCCTGCAGTAATAACATGTGCTTCTTTCAAGGCCATAAAGAAGCCAAGATTGAAAAAATAGCTGACGCTCCATAGATAAGTAATAACTTGTTATTGGATGAGCTTGATTTGGCCCCAGCTTTTCTCATATTCAGAAAGTCTACAGAATCTTTCAGTCATGCCATATTCAGACTTGGTAGGAGGGATTTACTGAAAGAAACAATGTATAATTGTGCTAACTTTCCGTTGTTCTGTGAGTGGAGCCCGAGAAGCACTGAGTAACGTTTGTGCTCATTTTAGATCTTTCCACTCCCGTCTGGTGAATCAATTAAAGATTGATTTGGTTTACCTTAAACAATTTTGTTGCTATCTGCTGTTGAAGAAACAAACTTTGACACAGTCCGCTCACCTCGCACTGATCGCTGATAGATCTGGTATCAGAAATAAAACCTGTGACCTGGGGAATTCTGAGAATGTTCCATTCTGATCCAGCTGTTCTTTCTACACATGCATCTGAACACAACGGTCAGGGAGCAGTAAACTTGTAAACCCAGAATCAAAAACGATAATACTTCTAAAGTGTCATCAGTTTCATTAGTCACATTTAGCTCAGTTCATTAAACCACAAAGGGCATTATGCACAAGCACAATAAACTGCAGATACTGGTTTACAAAAACACACAAAATGTGCTGCATAAAATAACTCAGTATTTATAGATGCTGTCTGACCTGCTGGATTAGTCTAAGATATTAAACTGTTCGCTTATTCAATTGACAAATAAAATAAACAAAAGTACATTTGCAAACATTTACGGAATTAAAAAAATATTCAGCGCGTCAGTTATAGAAACATAGAAACGTGGAAAATAGGTGCAGGAGGAGGCCATTCGGCCCTTCGAGCCAGCACCGCCATTCATTGTGATCATGGCTGATCATCCCCTATCAATAACCCGTGCCTGCCTTCTCTCCATATGCCTTGACTGCACTGGCCCCAAGAGCTCTATCTAACTCTCTCTTAAATCCATCCCGTGACTTGGTCTCCACTGCCCTCTGTGGCAGGGAATTCCATAAATTCACAACTCCTCATTGCAGTTTCTCCTCATCTCAGTCCCAAATTGCCACAGATTCACAATTATCTGGGTGAAAAGGATTTTTCTCACCTCAGTCTAAAATTACCTCCCCTTAATTCTAAGTCTGTGGCCCCTGGTTCTGGAAACGCCCAACATTTGGAACGTTTTTCCTGCATCGAGCTTGACCAGTCCTTTTATAATTTTATATGTTCTATAAGAACCCCCTCATCGTTCTAAACTCCAGTGAATACAAGCCTAGTCTTTTCAATCGTTCGTCATATGACAGTCCCGCCATCCCAGGGATCAATCTTGTGAACCTACGCTGCAGTGAGTTAAGAGATCAAATTAAGAGACCAAAACTGTACACCATCCTCCAGATGTGGTCTCACCAGAGCCCTATACAAGTCGAAGAACCTCTTTACACCTATACTGAAATCCTCTTGTTATGAAGGCCAACATTCCATTAGCTTTCTTCACTGCCTGCTGTACCTGCATGCCAACTTTCAGTGACCGGTGTACAAGGACACCCAGGTCTCGCTGTACCTCCCCCTTGCATAACCTAAACCCATTGAGATAATAATCTGCACCCTTGTTTTTGCCGCCAAAGTGGATGACCTCACATTTATCGATATTATACTGCATCTGCCATGCATCTGCCCACTCACTCAACCTGTCCAGGTCACCCTGCAATCCCCTAACATCCCCTTCACAGTTCACACTGCCACTCAGCTTTGTGCCATTCGCAAACTTACTAGTGTTGCTCCTAATTCCCTCTTCCAAATCATTAATATATATGGTAAACAGTTGCGGCCCCAACACCGAGCCTTGCGGCACTCCACTCGCCACTGCCTGCCATTCTGAAAATGACCCGTTCATTCCTACTCTTTGCTTCCGGTCTGCCAACCAATGTTCTACCCATGTCAACACCCTACCCCCAATACCATATGCTCTAATGTACGCATCTGTGGGAAGAGAAGCAGAGTTAATGTGCAGTGGAAGGAGGGGATGAGCTGCAGGAAATGTACAAGAGAGTGATGTCTTTGATCGGGTAAAACTGGGGTAGGTATAAAAATAAAAACGTTATCTGGTCAATGTGTGAATGCCGGCTCACACAGGGTAAGAATGTAGATGAAAGAACATAATAGCTTCAAAATGCAGAGCGGGAAGAAATGCAGGTTGGACTGGACACGTCCACGTGAGGCCAAAAGGAATTGGATTAATTTCACATCAATTTCAACACAGCCATCATTGGCCTGAATGGCCTGTTCCCGTGCTGTACTCTGCTGTGTTCTCGGACACTGCCAGGTGTGAAGCGAGATTCCCATTGTCAGGACTCTGGGAGAACACAGTTTGTCAGCACAGTGTCATGGGTGAATGAAGAGGCAGATCAATGCCTGTCACTATGCTCAAAACTACCAGAATATCCCATCACTGAACAGCTAATCCCTCCCCATTAGCATCGTCTCAGTCACTTCTCAATATGTTCATTGTTGTTCTTCACAGAGCGTCGCTGAGCTCGTGTTAAAGGGAAACCGCAGAGACAGTTCCATACTCTTCCTCAGTCTGATGATGGAGAAGGGTAACCGTGCCCGGCGGGTGATGTGGGAATCCTTTGTGAAAATGCAGAATGAATTACCAAAGCTGAACAAAATACTGAAAGAAATCCAGGAGCTTGGTACGGTAAATCAACACACTGAACTGAATATCACATTGAAACACTGGAGTTAACAATGTTATTCAAGTCTGGTTTAATGAATGCTCGTTGATTTGAACAGGTCCTGATCCACAAGAATACATGAACATCATCGGAGGTTTAACTGAATTACCCTCTCATATGGAAGGTGGGTGTTGAAATGTACAGTTCACACCAATGACATGTTAGAATTGATGTAATACTGAAACTGTCCAGAGCTTTGCAGAATGGGAAATCAGCAGATGAAAGGCTAAGCCATTGTTAGACTGACACGGGGATTCACTATGGATTGCTTCTTTGTCTGTAGATTCAGGTTTAGCTTAGTTTAGTGTATTGTCACATGTACTGAGGTACGGTGAACAGCTTTTGTTGTGTGTTATCCAGTCAGCAGAAAGACAATACATGATTATAATTGAGCCATTTACAGTATAGATAAACTATGAGGGAATAGCGTTTAGTGCAAGGTAAAACGAGGAAAGTCCGATCTAGGGTAGTCTGAGTGTAACCAATGAGGTAGATAGTAGTTCCCAGATCACTCGATCTCTGACATACACTGGAACTATTACACTGCATTATTTCAACTCCTCCAGGCGTTCATTGTACAAGGTTTTGCAATGTATCAGGTTGTGGAAGAGATCTGTGAAATTTAGTGTTCACCTGGGGGAGAATGTGTGTGTAGTGATTCCCCACACACTCCTGGATAGAGTCCTGACACACTGTGTAACCCCACACACTCCTGGATACAGTCCTGACACACTGTGCAACCCCACACACTCCAGGATAGAGTCCTGACACATTGTGTAATCCCACACACTCCTGCATAGAGTCCCTGACACACTCTGTAACCCCACACACTCCTGGATACAATCCTGACACACTGTGTAACCCCACACACTATTGGATAGAGTCCCTGACACACTGTGCAACCCCACACACTCCTGGATAGAGTCCCTGACACACTCTGTAACCCCACACGCTCCTGGATAGAGTCCTGACACACTATGTAACCCCACACTCTCCTGGATAGAGTCCTGACACACTGTGTAACCCCACACACTCCTGGATGTCCCTGACACACTGTGTAACCCCACACACTCTTGGATAGAGTCCGGACACACTGTGTAACCACACACACTCCTGGTAGGGTCTTGACATACTGAAAATATGTAGATTCTTAGAACATTCCTGAAAGTCCACAATGTCTATGGTCTTGAATCACGAGGTTCCCTCCACCATAGTGAACATAAATATGAATGAATGCGATCTGTCTCTCACTCCCCTGCTCATGGACAGCGTTTCCCTGGTCTTCACTGTCTACCCGACAATCCTCCCCACTCAACTGATGATGCCCCTCTCTCTCGCTCTCGCTCTCTCG